>NW_023270305.1:34439232-34468835 GCF_011800145.1 Mirounga leonina | reverse complement strand
ATATTATATTATATTATATTATATTATATTATATTATATTATATTATGTCGCTGATGAGAAATCTCTCCTCAGGTTTTGTGGGCAATCTTTCTACCCTCTATCGGACATAAAGTCTTTCTCTTACCTTTCTTGAATTGCTGTTTTACAAAATAGGTCTGAGCATAGATTTAATTGTGTTTATTCTATTTGGCCCCTGAGTGTGATTTTATTATGAAGACTTACATTTTATTTCTCTGAAATTAACAGAATCTCTTCAAATATTCTTTTCCTCCATTCTTTTGTTCTTACACTCCTATTAGAAAAATTCAGAGTCCCTTAATCTATGCTCTGTACTTTCAACTTTTCTCCCTTCTTCCTTCCTTCCTCCCTGCTTCCCTTTTTAGCCCTTCCTTCCTCCCTATCTCCCTCTGCCCCTCCTCCTCCTCCTTCTCCTTCTTTTTCTTCTTCTCCTTCTTTCTCTTTCTGTCTCCCTCAATATCTTCACCTCTTAGAGTTGGTTCCTATGTGCTATGTCAATATTATCTTTTACTACTATACTATAATAATCCTGTGTACTATAATACTGTAGTACTAGTAGTTATATACAACTATTAGTATATCACTAATTGGTTATTGGTTCTTCAGTTTTATCCCCCTGCATTTTTTAGATCAGTTTTATGGTATTATAATTTACATTCAATAGAATGCACACATTTTAAATGTATAGTTTGATAAGTTTTGACAACTGTATACTCATGTAACCACCATGTCACACCATACTCAAGATGCAAAATATTTCTGTTTCTGTTTCGCCAGAAAGTTCATTCATGGTCTTTATGCTGTTTTGCAGTCAGTCAACCCTCTCTCACATAGGAACTGCTGATCTCATTTCTATCTTGATAGATTAGTTTTGCCCATTTTAGATTTTCAAATAAATTGAAACTATCAATATGTATTCTTCTGTTTATGACTTTTTATGGATGAATGGCTTTGTGGTATTTTTGTTTTTTGTTCTTTGTTTTTTTTATTACTGATTAGTATTAAATTGTATTTAGTCATTGACCACTTGGTTGACATTTGGGTTGTTTCTGGTTTAGGGCTATTACGAATAAAACTGTTATGTATATTTGTATATAAATACCTAAGAATTGCATTTCTCAGTAATATTGTTAGTGTATATTTCACTTTATAAGAAGCTGCAGACACACTTTCCAAAAGGTGGTATGTTTTACAATCCCACAAAAAGAGGTCAAGAGCTGTAGTTCATCTATATCTTATATCTACATACTTGGCATTAATGATTTTTTTTAATTTAGACAATTTAATGAGTTTGAAGTGGCATCTCATTGTGGTTTTAATTCACATTTCCTTAATAACTAATGATGTTGATTAACTTTTCATATTGTTTTTGGTTATTCGTATATCTTCTTTTGTGATGTGTCTGTCCTTTGCTGTTATAAGTTGAGCTGTTTGATTCTTTATTTCTTTGGCATGACTAATTTAAATGGCTCCTCTTCATATCCAACGTTTTTAAAGATTTTTATGTAGAATAAATCCTGTTCCAAATGTGAATTTTGGTAATTTTTTCAATGTTGGAGTTCTTCATATATATTGAAATTATAGTCTCTAAAACTCATTTTCAGGGAAAGTTTTATCTTTTCCTATTTTCCTTCTCTTTTTCCTCTCTGTATAAACTTTAGTGAGAGAGACATTAAGTGGTTTGGCTTGGTATCTGTTGGTCTATATCTTCCAATAAGATTCAGTTCTATTCAGCACTTAGCAGGTTTTATTTGTTTGCTTTACAGATGCAGTGAGCCTGACTTTGCTCTCCTCTGAATGATGAGAAGTTTTAATTCATTTTTTTCATGAAAGTAGTCAAACCTCCAATCTGCAGCTTCAGCCTTATTCACTGATTTACATTTCTATTCCATTTCTAGGTCTTGGAAAAGTTTACTTTGCATTTGATTCTGAATATTTATTTCTGGCTGTCTCTTTTTATAGGATGGCTGCATTTTGACATTTTTAAACAGAAAGGATTTTTGAAATGTAAACTCACTGTGCCGTTTCATCTCGATTTAGAAGTGTACTTGTAAGTATTTTATTTTGTCTTGTTTTAGGCATTTGTGTTTTCTAACTTTGCATAGTAAACATGCATTGAATTTTATTAACTTAAGAAGACAGAGTTTCTTAAATTAAAAATGTCTTTAAAATCACTTGATACACACACACATACACACACATAAAATATATCACATATATATATTTTTAATTTATAATTCTAGATTACTTATAATTTAATAAATTTAAGAAAAATATAAAAATTATGTGAAAAATCATAGAAATAATGGAAATACATAGTCTCTATATAGTAATATGAATTTAAAAAAACAAAAGGAACATAATATTCACATGCTACTTAACTTGGTTTCCTCTGAATAGTGAAGTAATAAGTGCTGTTTTTATGCTTTTGTGCATTTTTACAAAATCCACCAATGAGCATATATTACATATGTATTTTGAAAATAATACTTTAAGTTACCCTTTAAAATTTTGGGGGGAAATGAATAGCAACAGAATAAGAATGTAATCTTCACATACAATTGAGAAAAACATATACCCACTGATTAACATACAGTAAATTCAAGCAGTGAAAATTATTTTGTAATCAGAAAAAATAAGATGTTTTCAGAAAAATTAATTGTGGTAAAATCTATGTTAAAATAATCAATGTATATGTAAGACTAATTTTTTTTCGGGGCACCTGGGTGGCTCAGTCAGTTAAGCGTTTGCCTTCGGCTCAGGTCATGATCTCAGGGTCCTGGGATGGAACCCCTCATCCTAGGTGGGGAGGCTGCTTCTCCCTCTCACTCTCCCTTTGTGCTCTCTATCTCTCTCAAATAAATAAAAATCTTAAAAAAAAAGACTAATTATTTTCTTACTCTGAATCTATTTCACATTCTATACATGTAAAATCAAATTAATGATTCTAGTAACACTTGCAGAATGCTGTACATTTTATTTGTTTTATTTATTTATTATATTTTTTTCAGATTCCACATATAACTGAGATCATGTGGTATTTGTCCTTCTTTGTCTGACTTACTTATGTAGCATAATACACTCAAAGTCTATCTCCATTGTTACTAAGGGCAAGATTTCACTCTTTTGTATGGATAAGTAGTACTTCATTCTATGTATATATACCAGAATTTTTTAATTACTCCCAGTAGTTGAGAATGTGCTAAAAACCTGTCAGTGTCGCTAAGGGGAGGATCTCAGCACTTAGATCCAGCCTGTTTGGAAGTCAGAGCCACAAGCCTTATCTTTAAAAATCTATGCAAATATATGTAGTCCTGTGAAACCACAAGCAGAGAAGCCCCTTTTGCCAGGCTATCTGGCTGTGTCCCCCTCTGCAGCAGTTGCAAAAATCATGGCTCCATACAAGTGTATAAGCTCTTTCCTGGGGAAAACTGGCAAGCTGAAGCAAGACAGAGAGTGTATTCACAGAGCACCTGCATTACCCACTAGATGTGTGCCAAACCTGAAGCCTGCCCCTCAGGCTGAAGCTCCAGGACAAGCAAAGGAGCCTCCGTCACAGAAAAACTGGGGTCATGTGCCACAGTTGGCTATCCACAGACTATTCTTGGGCAATGCCCCGCAGGTGGCAATCTGCCAAGAACCGGTTGCCACAGTCTCCTGGAACCCAGGAATGCAAGCCACATTGGGCACCAGAACCAGGTGAACAGTGAGCATCCCCTGGGTGGCAGCTTGCCAAAACCAGGGCACCAGCTACGTGTAAAGCTCCCCTCTAGGAGACACTGGCGTTCAGGAACTCAGCAGAGGGAGAGTGTGAAGATAGCACCCGCCCAACAAGGTTTCTGGAAAGTTACAGTCAGCCCCAAATGATGTATTTAATTAGAAGCCTGCCCCTTGGCCACAGCCATTCTGATTAGCTACTTGGCCTCCTTCACAGGACAGAGCTCCTGGGTCCATTGCCTCTTGCTGTGCCCTGGGGAGGGTAGCTGTTTAAGAATTCTTTCTTCTTCATTGTTTAGAGTCCTGTGGGACCCACAAGAGTAAGGCCCACTGGTTGCCAAGGCCAGGCAATATATTAAGTGTCTCCTGGTGGTAGCTGTAAAAATCAGGGAGTTACGAGCTCCTTTCTGGGTAACATGAACTATTACACCCCTTGTGACCAGGAACACAAGCACCCCTAGCCTCTAGAGCCAGGCACTGAAGAGACATTTTCTGGATGGCAGCTACAAAGATAGGGACGCTGGATGTATGTAAAAGCTCCCTTTGGGGAGATACTGGTGCTCTGGAGCACTGCAAATACAGAGCCTGAAGATGGAATGGCACCTGCCAGGCTCTGGCCAGGAAGGTGTTCCAGCAGTCTCCTAGATGTGTGTCTTAAGCCTGCCCCTCTGGCTTGCATTTTAATATGAGAAGGTGAGCCTCCTTTACGTTAAGTCTGGCTGAGCCCTTGGGTGGCTAAGTCTGAGGGCATTTACCCTTTAAGAATAGTCTCCCAGGGGCGCCTGGGTGGCTCAGATAGTTGGGCGTCTGCCTTCGGCTCAGGCCATGATCTCCAGGTCCTGGGATCAAGCCCCGCATGGGGCTCTCAGCTCAGCAGAGAGTCTGCTTCTTCCTCTCCCCCTGCCTCTCTCCCTGTTTGTGCTCTCTCTGACTCTCTCTCAAATGAATAAATAAAATCTTAAAAAAAAAAAAAAAAAAGAACAGTCTCCCAGATCATTATGACCTTGTGGGTCTCGGCCCTGAGCCCTGTTGTTTTCAAAGGTAGATGTTTGGGGGGCTTATCTCTTAGGTGGAAGTCCTAAAAGTTGAGGTGCTTGATGTGGGGTTTGGATGTTTTGCTCCTCAGGGAAAAGCTCTGAGTTTTGAGTTCCCTCCAGGTGTGTGACAGGTTGGGTTTTATGGTAAGATTGTGTCCCAGTCTCCTACCTGCTTCAGTGTGGTTTTCTTCTCATTTGCTCAGTTTGTAGTTGTCACTCAGCCAACCTGTGGAGTTTTTTAAGAGGAAATTGGTCTATACATATGTAGCTGTAGACTAAATGTATCCATAGTAGGAGATGAGTTCAGGATTTTCCTAGGTCACCATCTTGAACTGGAACTTCCATATTCATTTTTGAATGTATTAATCATTATATTCTCTATGTGTATATATGTGTGTGTATTTATATATAATAGTCACATATATATAATATTCACATATATATGTATACATACACATACATATTCACACACATGCTCATATAAGTATAAACCACATATATTCACACTCTTTTTTTTTTTACTTTTTTTAAATTAACATATTATGTATTATTTGTTTCAGGGGTACAGGTCTGTGATTCATCAGTCTTACACAATTCACAGCGCTCACCATAGCACATACCCTCCCCAATGTCCATCACCCAGCCACTCCATCCCTCCCACCCCCCTCCACTCAAGCAACCCTCAGTTTGTTTCCTGAGATTAAGAGTCTCTTATGGTTTGTCTCCCTCTCTGGTTTCATATTGTTTCATTTTTCCCTCCCTTCCCCTATGATGCTCTGTCTTGTTTCTCAAATTCCTCATATCAGTGAGATCATATGATATTTGTCTTTCTCTGATTGACTTATTTCACTTAGCATAATACTCTCTAGTTCCAGCCACGTCGTTGTAAATGGAAAGATTTCATTTTTTGATGGCTGTATAATATTCTATTGTGTATATATACCACATCTTCTTTATCCGTTCATCTGTTGATGGACATCTTGGCTCTTTCCATAGTTGGGCTATTGTGGACATTGCTGCTATAAACATTGGGGTACACATATTCACACTCATTCTAAATGGTCATTTTGGTCAAAACCAAATCAAAAGCCTACTCCAGGATCGATATGCCATTACATTAAGTATAACCAGATATTCATTAAGTACATTATATATGTGTGATTTTCCAAAGTGAGGCTAGATAAGCAATAATAATCATATTCTGTCCTACCCTTTGAAACCATAGTCTGTAATGATGATAAGGCCTGAGGTTATTCCCATGTAATTACATCAAGCAATTTGATACATATGATAGTCAAACCCTTGATTGTGTTGCTTTAACACAATACTATAATCGGTGGATATAACTATTCATTATAAATGGTTAGTACATCATGAATGAGCAGATGGATAGATGACTTCTAATACTTCAGTTATGTCATCTGCTAATCTTAACAAATGACCAGAAAGAAACACAAATCAATTTCAAAAGATTTTAAATCTGGTTTAAAAAGGAAGCTTTTGAATTTTGTAGGTCCATTTCACATATTTATTAAAATACTGCACAATGATAATGCATTTTAAATAATGTGCTTTCACAGATGTGTTGTTTGATGCTAAACATAAACAACCTAATGTTTTCAAAATAAATAGCGGGTTGTTTGAAAATACTTAAATCATATTATTTTAGAGTTTGGTTATTTTTCTTAGAATCTTTGTTTTCTAATTAAATATACATTCATCATTTACCACTTAATATCATTATAACAAATTACAAAAGCAGACTCACTTTGTTGACTTGTTTTCACAAAGTAAAATTGAATGATGTTAAATAATAATAAACTAAAGCTATTTGATGTAGCAAATGCAAAATCAAAATGTCTGGTGACATCCAAATTCGCACCCAGAGGAACAGAAAGATGATGAAAGAGTTGTTATTTTGAGAACACAGAGATCACAGAGCCCTAAGAGTTATGCAGTGCTGGAGTTATGAAGAACATGAAGGACTTCCTTTAATTTTAAACTAATAGTTGGGGAATATCTGAGTCAAAATACATGGAGCCTGAAGTAGTGCTATAGTTATTTTGCTTTCATGAATTCTCACTTTTGAAATTTCTTATCTCTTATTTTCATATATTATTCATACCGGGAATTATAGATATATTAAGACTAATGAAATCATTTTTCCATTGGTGGGGGAAATAAACAACTTTACATCTAATAAAAGAGCAACACTTTAGAATAATTGAATGTGCAAGATGTTTCTTGATTTGCCAAGATAACGGTGCTACCTCTGGTAAGATAACATAATATGTGGGGGAAGACAAATCCAAGCTTTGTTTGACACACATACAAATGTTAGGAAATGTTTGCAAATGTTAAAAGTTTTATGTTTAATTTCTTATCATTTTGAGTTAATAATTAATGAGAAATTTGTCTTTTTATCACAGTTATTAGACTAACACAGATCAGAACTCAATATGAGTTATAAAGCACATAGGTATAAATTACACTAAAAATAAAAAAGTTCCATTTTTTTTCTTCCACGAGCCTGGGTGGCTCATCTTCATATTATGCTTTATCTGGAATATATTCATTCTAGTTGCAAGAGAAATGAGGATATGCTCCAAATACAGAAGCCAAAATTCTAAAGTAACTCAGAAATGCTTTATATGCTGCAAAACTGAAGAAATTGGGAGGTTTCAAATGGAAAAGAGAAGATCATGAAGTATTATGAGAGATCTCATGGCGGGGGGGGAAGCAGACTTCTTTCCTGTGTCTAGGGACCAATAAGATGTTATATAGACCATTCTCTTCCTTGACAATTCCCCACGTTTCTATCATCACATAAAGCTTTGCTGGGGTGCCTTGGTGGCCCACTCAGAAGAACATGCGACTCTTGATCTCAGGGTCGTGAGTGTGAGTTGGGTGTAGATATTACTTAAATAAATAAATAAATGAAAACTAATTTAAAAAAATGCTGGGCTGATACCATCTCCTCTACATAGCTTTATTTATGTCTTCCCTAGAAAAATAAAATACATCAATGTGTATATTATGTTTATAAATATATCTATAAAAACACTTACATTTTATGTTTATGATTTGATATTACTATAATAAATGAATCAGTGAATTTTTCAGGGACAATAGCTGTGCTTTTTCATTAGTTTATTGCAGATAGAGAATAGGTTCTCAATAAATACCTATGGTGGGAGTGATTGAATTGATAAACAAGATTGATTTCTATTTGATACATAATATAAAGTGCTAAGAAGCATAGCAGATAACATTTTAAGTGAATTTTCTATTGCTCTGATGTTGGATGCAAGTTTTTTTACATTGTTGTTCACCATACAGGAAAGATGTGGAAGGAATTCAAATATTTGTACAATAATTGGATTAGTCTTCAGTGTCTATTTTCTAATTTAAAAATTCAATAATTCTCATATCAAAAAACAATAAAATACTTAAGACTTGCCAAATGCAAGTTAAGTATCAAATGATTCTCCAACTTTGCATGTAGAAGATTCCTTACTTATAGTCACATCTATGAATTGGGTCCTCCTGTATATATAGGTGAGGTCTAGTCTTCACCCATATTCATAGACACATTTTACATGTGGTTGATATTAACGGATGCGAAATGTTTAAAAAGATGCCAATCTCTGTGATTCACACCTTTTTATTTTATCTTGGGTTTAAATAAAAATAACCAGAGGCATAGTTTTCCTTTCTTATCTATAATACTAAGTAGCATTGTACAAGAACAAATTTTAATGTTTTTTCTTTTAACAAAGACTTTGAGGAATACCCAAGTAATGCCCCCAAATATTGGAAGTGTAACATTGATGATTTACCAAATTTCAACTATAATATAAGTACTTCAGCTTTTACCTCTGTGTCCTAAAGGCTTATCTGCATTCCTAACCTAAAGGCCTATACCACCATCTCAAGTGCTGAACTCATTATCTTCACCAAGACAGGCTTGTTTTCAAAATACTTCTGCCTTTAGAATATTCTTCTGCCCTTCTTTCCAACCTTGAAATCTTACGGTTTTATCACTTCAGTTTGTTTTAAATATTTCTTGCAGAAATATAAATGATCTATTTCTTTGGAGTCCCTCTTAAACAACTAAACAGTGTCTGTTGATGTTACAGTGCTAAGTAAGACAGGTAATTTCATTAACTTTTCATAATATAGAAACAATCCAGTTATTGAATTTAAACCTAAGTATCTGTTACTTAGATTGCTAATTTCTTGGTCTGCATTTTTTTTTTTTGTTATACATTTTTTGGGTAATAAGATAAAGTTACACAATATAAGGGAAGGTTTAAAAAATCGGTTTATTTGCTTGAACAATGCAAAATACATTGTTATTTGACTAATGATCAACTAAAAATAAAGTTTTCTAAACACCAGCAAAAGGTAAACACATGTTCTACTGGCTTTAAGTAAAAGCATGTATTGAATTTACATGGTTTTTATTTGAAGCAAAACAATTGCATAGGGTCAGAAAATGTAAAGGACTCATGAGATCCCAAAGCCTCTATAAGGATAGATAGAATGATACATTAGAAAAAAGAAAGTGAAGAGGGCGCCTGGGTGGCTCAGTCGGTTGGGTGACTGCCTTTGGCTCAGGTCATGATCCTGGAGTCCCGGGATCGAGTCCCGCATCGGGCTCCCTGCTCAGCAGGGAGTCTGCTTCTCCCTCTGACCCTCCCCCCTCTCATGTGCTCTCTCTCTCAAATAAATAAATAAAATCTTAAAAAAAAAAAAAAGAAAGTGAAGACAAACACAGTGAGGTTGGACTTCAGGCACACCCTGGACATCTTTTCGGTTGTCATATATAGATTGTGCATTTGTATTAGGAACCACCCTGATACACATGAGAGAAGCCAAACCACAGGATTACTAAGGTGTCTTTTGTACCCTACTCGTCATGTATCTGAAATCAAGCTCTGTAATCTATTGTTTAGCAAGATGAAACCCATCAATCTGATATTTTCATTAAGTAATGTAGAAAAGCTAGTAAAGAGATCATTCAGGGGACTTTCAAACTATAAACAGCATATTATAAATTGCTAGCTAAGACATTTTCTTCTAATGTTGGCTAAGGTCAGTACCAGGTATCTTTCAGGCATCTCAGAAATAAGCGTGGTGATATCACATACCAGGTATCATTTAACCCTATTTTTAGGCAAAACTAAATTTATAAGAAGTGGTAAGCTGAGTACTATGACCCATTCAGCCCACATTAATATTTCTTACAGTAGCATCAATGGATTTGTTACTGGAGACCCTGGTAGTAACTTTTTAGGATAAAAATCTTCCTTGGAAATTTTAAGGATAGATAAAATGACAGTTAATTTTCCCAAAGGATTAATTCAAAGCAGAATTAATTCACTGGATTTTGTTGCTGTTATTATTGAAATATATTTTACAAATAACATTGTATAAATTTAAGGTATACAACATGTTGACCTGATACGCTTACTTATTGTAATATGATTGTGGTTGCAGTGATACTTAGCACCTCTATCACATCATAATTATCATTCCTTTTTTTGTGGTTAGATAATTAAGATCTGTTCTCTTAACAGGTTTGGTGATTATAATACAATATTGTTGTCTCCATTGACTATACTGTGCATTAGATCTCCAGGACTTATTTATCTATGAGTTACAAGTTTGTACCCTTAAACATCTCTCCGATTGCCCCACCCCCAACCCCTGGTAACCACCATTTTACTCTCTGTTTTTACAAGTTTAGCTTTTTCAGATTCCACATAGAAATGATATATAGTATTTATATTTCTCCATTTGACTTACTTCACTTTTGGCTTTCATTTTAATCTAAAAATATACTAATTGAAAGACATAGTGATTTGTTTCTATGAACCTTTTAATGGACCTCAAATGTGCAGATCCAGGATAAGCCACTTTACCATTATTATTTAATCTTGACCAAAAAAAGAAAAGAAAAATTTGTTTGTGTTCCAATTTACTGACTGGTTATCTAAGTTTCAGAAAGGGTAACAAATTTGGCAAAAGTCGCAAAGCTATTAAGAAGTGGAGCTTGTATTCAAACCCTCTTCTCAAAATCCGTGCTTATTAGGTTTATCTGTTCTACCATGTGTCTGGCTTATGGGCCCCATGAACATCAAAGGTTTCTCATAAAATTATATTTAATGCTGCATTTTACTATCTTAAAACTTTTTTTTAAAGTTCTCCCTTGATATAAGAAATGCTTTGAGAATTAAGCCAGAAATGCTGCAGAATACTAGAATGCAGTAGAGCAATTCATGCTCCAGATTTTGGTCAAAGGGCTTTGACAAGTCCTGCCACTTACTGTTTCTGTGTCTTTGAACAAAGACACAATGAATGTGAATATTGTTTTTTTTTTTTTGTTTTTAGAATAATTGCCCAATAGTCTGATTATTTCCTCCATCCTATTAGCAATCATTGAAAACAATCAGGTCACTAAAACAAACTCATTCATTTGACAGATGGTCATATATTCTTTTAGTAAGCACATAACCTGAGTATGACTTCTTCTTTTTTATTTGTCTATGAAGGAAGCTAATATCACAAGTATTAAGTCTTCAATGGTTAGCATTGATTTAAGCATATTTGGGAAAAAATACGCAGGACACTTTAAAAAGAAATGCAGGGTTTCTAAAAAAAAATATGAGATATATTATAGAACACCCCAAGCAATGTAAAAACAATTTAAATAATTGCAGGGAGACATGTCGTTCCATTATAAACTAGATTAACAAGGCAAGAAAATCTAAGAGAAGAAAGTACTCTATAATTATTTAACTGGGGAAATGGTATATAAAAATGAAGCTGTCCTGAAGACAAATTACATATATATAATGTATAATATATAATGCATAAATTTATATAAATTTTTAAATATATTTATATGAAATTATACATATATAAAATTGGAAACAGTTATGTGCAGTCTTTATAAAAAGTGATGAATAATCAATCTAGCCTCAATTTTAGCAAGTGGGTCAATACACCCCTCCAAAAAATAAGAAGAAAGCATGGGAAAAGGGAGGAATGAAATATATATTATAAGGAGTAGGAGATTTGGTGTAGAGCCACTTAGGGAATAATTAGTATTCTTTACTGAAATACAAACGGTGTTTCTATTTATTTTACTTCAAAAGAGCATTCATACCTCATGAATGGAATTGTTAATAAGCACTCAAAATTGGAGGGCAGAAGAAATACCCACAGAACCCTACAAAACTTTAAAAAAAAGTAGAGTATGACAGAAACAATATTAGGTTGGGAAATTGTAGGAAGACATTTAATTCAAACTCTAACCCCAAGTATGATATCCATAAAGGGTATGAAAAAAACTAGGTGTACTCTTCCTACACCTTTCTTACCTTTCCCTCTAGGAGCTCTGTCCATCAGGAACAAGCTAAGATTCCAGACTGTCTATACTGTGTCTTAATGGCACCAGACCTCATGCTGCTATTGGCTCAAAGTAACTGAGAATTTACTCAGATGAAGTGACCCATAGCTTTAAATATACAAATAGTCTAAGTTTCTAAATGTCCCAATATCTTCCCACCCCTACCAGCACCTGAGCAAGTGTGATTAGTGTGGTAACAAGAATGGCACAGAACAAGCAAGTGTAGGCAGACTAATTTTCCTAAAAAGGAAAACAGAAATGGGGTCAATGTTTATGATCAATGTTAGATTGAAAATGTGTTCTTTTGAATATTGGAAAAATAAAGCATATTTTTTTTGCTGATAGAAATGATGTGTTAGTAAGGGACAAGAATAACAAGAGAGAAAGGGGAATATTGCTGGAAGATTGGTCAGGGAATGGAAAGGAAGTCTACTGGACATACAAACTTTGATCTCATCTGGGAGCATGGAGTTCTGATCTAGAGCAGCTGGGGAAGAGGAAAGACTGATGATGAAGTTACAGGTGCAGATGTGTGTGTTGCTGGGAGCTATAGGTGTTTTCAGCTGATTGTGTCAATTTTCCCCCCAAAACAAGGCCATGAGATGAAAGTGAAGATGGGGAATATGGTGGAGGATGTTTGAGGAAAGAGGAAAAGATTTGAAATACTCATCGTATTGAATGGTTGGAGGAAGATCAATAATAAATCACTGGGAAAAAAAGGCCAAGGATTTGAAGAGCCAGGGAAGCAGAAGGGTCATCTAGGTACATATGAAAACACCAGGGGCAATGGCAAAAAAAGCAGCATTGGAGAGAGTGACAGCAAATCAAGAGTAAGTGATAAATCAATGACTTAAGAGTTCATGACTCTGGAAGCTCTAGATGATTATAACATGGGGATGTACTGTTTTTAATCGAATGACCAATAACAGGCAAATGGAATATACGATTAGAGGAAATCAGCTTTTTCTCATTGGTAGTCTCATTAGTTGTCCATACTTTGGTGGATTCTACAATTATCCAGTGTCTGACTACAAACTGAATTTTATCAGCCTAATATTGAATGATAAGACTTTGGAGATATATTTTATAATGACCAAATGTAAAGAGATACTGACAAACAAATCATAATGGCATTTAGTTATATTAGAAACCTCTCTGCACACAGAATTAAAGCCTTCTCCAGTTGTGCACACAGTTTCAAGAAGAGGACACCATATGTGTTGAAATGTATAGAACTTATTGTAGTTGCACATTATTTATGTCTTATTCATGTCTGTGTGGCTTAGGGATTTGTAATTTAACAGAAAAAAAAGACAATACAGGGCATATGAAAGCTTTTAATCTAAAGCTATGGATTTAAGACTTTTTTCTCTATTTATTGTATATAAAATATATTTTTCTAATAGTATATATATTTTCAATTTATATTTGTGATCATTTCTTTTCATCTAAAAATAATTATGGTGGATAATATCTTAATTTTAGAGATATTTAAACTGAGAATCACATAGACAGAAGCCAATTAACATATCAGAAACAAAACTGGCCTTTGTTGAAGCAGGGATTCAGACTCCTACATTATCAAGAGGTCATTCTCCTTTTATACATATTCAAACCCTCTGTATCTTTGAAGTCTCACTTCTTGATAAAATCTTCTCCAGAACTCTGCCCATAAATATTTTTAATCTTTTCTGAATGCCTATTGTGTTTACTCTCTTTCCCACACATTCAGGTATGATATAAGAGATAAATAATGAGTTTATGCATTTTCTGTATGTCATCACTTAGTTGGAGTAAATACCTAATTTTCTAATATAGTATTCTCAGTTCAATTACTTGGTTAGATAAATATTGCATCTGTAGCCCAGGTTTTTCTCTGAAAGTACCAATTAAATTTAAGTAGGATGATCATTTATCAGGGAATATGATTTGACTCTTTGTTTTAAAAGATGGTGATTGGTACACCTGGGTAGCTTAGTTGGTTAAAGTCCAACTCTTGATTTCTGCTCAGGTCATGGTTTCTGGGTCCTGAGATGGAGCCCCGCATTGGGCTCCACAGTCTCTCCCCCTGCCCCCTTCCCCCCACTCACGCTCTCTAAATAAATAAATAAATAAATAATAAATAAAATCTAAAAAAAAAATGATAGTTATTGCTTCATGTTGGTGAGTGGATCACTGATCCCAACGATGGCTACCAAAATGTGACTCCATGCAGCTCATATTCACCTGATTTACACAGTGATTCATTAATATCATCAATGTTAAACAAAGTACAATGTTAAAAAGCCATTTCTAGATTTCTTTTCCTAGCTCAAATAATGTAATACTAAATGTTACAGAATAACAGATTGACTGATTAGTCAGTCCTCTCTATGCATATCATTTACCCTAGTTCTGGCCATCTTGTTTTGGTTAGAGTTTACAGACCTTCTAGAAGCTCACAGATTTTTCCAGTGCAAGATCGACTCTCCTGGGAATAAGAAAGGAATGAGAGATTTATTGTAATTTACATACTGTTCTTATAATTGGTCATGAGAATAACTATTTTTATTCTGTCAAATAAGATTTATTTCAAGAAACCTTAGCATCTATAAAAAACAAATCTCAGTAATTGACTACCTTTCTCCCCCCCCCCCAACTAAATGTACAGTTGTAAATTTTCCTAAAGGTCTGAGGATTCTTCTTAAACAGAAGTTTAGAAGGTAATGTAGAAGCTGCTAATTAGTAACAAATGCATTATTTATGGATGCCTAAAAAAATTATTTAAATGACCCTTAAGTTAACAATGTTGCAGAATTAAATTTTAATTGGATACGGTTTCATTGTTTTTGAGATGCAGTGGGGTTTATGTTCATATGCTTTTTTATAGAAAAAATATAAAAATATCTCTCTGACCAAAGTTTCTTTGCATAAGAATGCTTTCTACAGTAAATCTGGCTGTACTTACACAACAGAGCTGTGTTTGTGTGTGTGTGCATGTGTGTGTGCATCTTGCTTTGTCTAGAAAGTACATGTTCAAAATTATATTAAGTAGATTATGTTGGGTGCTCTGTGCCAAATGTCAAAATGGCCAAGGACATTTTGAAGATATATTCACCAAATTGTAGAGGATGTCCTAGGTATACACATATTCAGCATGCTATCCTCCACTATTCTCATCCAGCTGTAATTTTGTAAAATTAGAATTGATCCTACATCCTACAAGTAATGAAGAGAATACAGAATCGATTTGATGATGGAGAAATCTAATCAACAAAGGGAATAATCAAAGTAAATAGGTGAGAAACAAAGAAGCCATCCTAAAGTGAGCAAAGGGCCCATTAATGCTTAGAACTAAAGCTACAACTGTAAAAACTTACAACTGTAAGATTATAGAGATGGAAACGGTGGCATAAAGGAGGAGAGCACTTGTAAATATGCTATTCATTTTTTTCTTTTCTTTTGTCTTTAAGAGTCCATAGATACTATCTTAGGTTGAAATATATCATTAGAGAAATGACCTAATACATTTAAAGTTTTTACTTTATTTCATTTTCTCCTTTCCTTTATATGTTGAAAGGACATTTTGTGCAATGCTATATTTTGTAATAAGGAAATATATAATTGAAGTTCAGCTATTTTTTCAATTTCAGTAAGACTTATTTTTTATTAAATTCAATTTGAAGTCCATACTTTTTGCACAAATTACTATGAGCATGGTTCTGTTAAATTACATCTATATAGTATATTTTAGTATCATTTTGCTTTTTTTTTAAGATTTTTATTTATTTATTTGACAGAGACACAACGAAAGAGGGAACACAAGCAGGGGGAGAGGAAGAGGGAGAAGCAGACTCCCCGCTGAGCAGGGAGCCCGATGCGGGGCTCGATCCCAGGACCCTGGGATCATGACCTGAGCCAAAGGCAGACGCTTAACGACTGAGCCACCCAGGCGCCCCTCATTTTGCTTTTATACATACATACTATCTGGAATGATGTTTATTTTGGGGTTGAAAGATTATGCTATATTTTTGGTTTCTATATTTTATTTATATTGCAAAAGATGTGTATGTGTGAGTGTGGAAGAGGTTTGGCATCCCCATGTTTCAAGTGCTAGGTACAGATTAGGCTTTCCTAAAGGTCAAATTTGTGCTCCTTGCCAGGTCCTCTAAATTGAGAATTGAAAAATGTGATTCTGAACAATACAATGTAAATTGAACTCTGCACTAGGATTTCATTTTTCCCTTGGCAAGAAGGAGATGTTGCCATATATATTCCCAATGTCTTAGTGTTGAGCTTCCAGGGAGCATAGTGCATTTTATTTCATAGCATAGGACAAGTACAATCCTAGATATCTTTAATCACAACACAGAAATATTCTACTATACAATAAGATATTAGATGATGCCTTTTCTAATTTGTTTTGTGGATAGAAGAGATGAATAATTGAAGTAATCTCTGTAAGCCTCAGATACAATAATCAACAGTTAGAGATAATTATGGATCAATTATAGATTCTCCTCTGGGGTGTCCTTAGCATGTTAACTAAACTGTTTCTCCATGTTGTTCTATGTTATCCATAGTACATTCTTTTTTATGTCTAAATAATATTCCATGTGCTTAGATATACCACAACTATTTTATCCATTTACCTGTTGGTGGATTTTGTGTTAGTTCTCCTTTTGGATATTAAAAATAAGGCTGCTATGAACATTCATTTTATTTTTTTTATTATGTTATGTTGGTCACCATATAGTACTTCATTAGTTTTTGATGTCATGTTCCATGATTCATTGTTTGCATATAACACCCAATGCTCCATGCAGTATGTGCCCTCTTTAATACCCATCACCAGGCTAGCCCATCCCCCCACCCCCTCCCCTCTGAAACACTCAGTTGGTTTCCTAGAGTCCATAGTCTCTCAGGAGAACATTCATTTTAAAAGCAGTTTTTGTATGGATATATGCTTTCATTTCTTGCATTTAAATACCTTGGAGTGGAGTAACTGGGTCAGATGGTAGTTATATTTTAACTTTTAAAGAAACTGCCAATGCAATATTACTCAGTAAAAATAGAGAAAAAACTAGTGATGTATATATATACATACACACACACACACACACAATACACATATACAATAACATGTATCAATGTAAACAAAGCAAACACAACTACCAAGAGAACATATTGTATAGTTCCATTTATACGAAACTCTAGAAAATATAAATCTAATCTTTTTTGTTAGAAAAAGCAGATATTTGGTTGCCTGGGCTACTAAAAAGTAAGGATGGATTGGGAAGAGGCTCAACAGAACTTTTTGGGAAATAGCAATATTTTATATTTTTATTGTGGTGAATAGTTATAGTAATATATGTATTTATCAAAAAGTATAAAACTGTATACATAAAATGGATGAAACTTATTTCATATGAATTATACTCCGAGGATGGTAATTCTTTAATGTTGCTTTAAGCTGTGCTTGTATTTATTTCACTTTAGAAATTAGAACTATTCTAGTGTGATTTGCCTCAGTGAAATCGACTCACCTAAATTTACTTTATAATTTTCTGTATATTCTTTAATATAAGAATATTGTAAACATTCTGAAAAATATTATATAATTTTATATTTTCATTTATATAAAGGATATTATAAATATTCAGAATGTTATTATATTCTATAAAATTAAGAATAAGAGAAATATAAAGGTTTTTCTGAGGATTAAATATGTTTGTGAATATAAAGTAGCTAGAACAGATCCTGGCATATCAATTCTATATTTCATGCCAGTATATACGCTTTAGAAAAGTATTACGCTTCCCAATAAGTTTTTTCATGTCAACTGGTGCTTAACTCACATAAGTGCTTCTAATGTAGAATATTTAAGATATAGTGTGAGGTGAAAAGCTGAGGAAATAGTTTTATGACGTTCAAGAAACATTTTACATATGACTATCTGAATATAGGTTCAGATCTGTTACCTGGATGGGATTTAGGTAATAATAGGATTAAGATGCACAAGTATGAACATGCTTACTAAGAATATATAAATATGTTTGTCTTATTTGTTTTTAATTTTAATGCATCAGTTTATTGGTGCCCAGATCACATAAAGGTAAGTGATTAGCAAATATCTTTAAAACTTCATGAATATCTTCTGTAATATCAGAGTAATCTCTTAAAGATGTTGCAAGACACTTGCAAGGCACACACATTAGGACAAAATACATCTTTCAATGGTCTGTGTACAAATAAACTATGTTAGTTGTGGCTACAACCACCATGTGGAATGCCTTGGGACTATATTTAAACTCTTATCCCTGTGTCATTGTCATCCACATAATTACTTTTTTTTGCAGTTTCTTAGTATAAATGCATCTTCACTTTATTGAAGCACAATATTTAAATTATCTTGGCCCATAAGGAAGCTAATGGTTTTGCTTACTCTTTCACCTTACTTCACCCCCTAGTGTACACTTCAGTGTCACTGTTTCCAAATTCATATTCAACAAATCTGTCACTTGGGGAAATTATGGGCTTTGGAGTCATTGAGATGTGAGTTTGGGTTTTTAGGTTTATCAGCACAGTGGCATTTTGACCGTGTCCATTTTTCTTTTCTTTTTCTTACCCCTAAAGATTTTGTTTATTTGTTTGACAGAATGAGAGAGAGCAGAAGCAGGGGGAGCAGCACGCAGAGAGGGAGAAGCAGGTTTCCCACTGAGCAGGGAGCCTGAAGCGGGGCTGGATCCCAGGACCCTGAGATCATGACCTGAGGCGAAGGCAGACACTTAACCAGCTGAGCCACCCAGGCACCCTGCCACCCAGCCACCCAGGCGTCCATTTTTCATCAGCTCTATAGCATTCAGTTTCCTCATTTGTGTGATACAGAATATTATACTTACCTTATGGGATGGTTTTTCAGAGTAAGTGAGATAATACAGGTAAAATACAAAGCGGAGTGCCTGAGATAGATAGTACCCTTTGTCACCACTAACATGACCTCCATTGCTCTTAACTGTTGATGAGAGGTATATATATATACTGGATGTGAGTGTTAGCACATTTACTAGCAAAAATGCATATATGTGCATGGGTGTAAGATGGGTGTGGTCAAAGAGAAGCTTGGCTTTCAATACTGGGGACCTTTAGAATGTATTATTGTCTTGTTCTTTTCTTTCTTCCTTCCTTTCATTCCTTCCTTCCTTCCTTCCTTTCTTCTTTCCTTCCATTCTTTCTTTCTTTCTTGTGGTAAGGAGAGGAAAGACCAACTGGAAATAAAATAAAATCTGAGTTCATACCACAGCATGAGGTAGCTACCACATGGGCCAATGAAACTGTCAAAGAAAAGGAGTTTGGAGGATGTTTCTTCCATTCAGTATTTTGCCTAAGGGTAAGTTTGACTTGGTAATTTAGATATTCATCCTCTGTGTATTCTTGCTGCTATGTACAGGTGACCCTTGAAGAACACAAATTTGAACTCCATGGGTCCACTAATATGAAATTTTTCTCAATAAATACAGTAGAGTACTGTAAATGTATTTTCTCTCCCTTATGATGTTCTCAAGAACATTTTCTTTTCTCTATCTTATTTTATTGTAAGAATACAGTATGTGATACATGTAACATGACAAAATATGTGTTTATCAATATGTTATGGTCTTGGTAAGGCCACCAGTCAGCAGTAGGCTATTAGTAGTTATGTTTTGGGGGAGTCAAATATTATACATGGATTTTTGACTGTGGGGTGTTGGTGACCCTAACCCTTGCATTGTTCAAGGGTCAACTGTAAATTCGTCTAAATTAACTAAGGTTTTTGAAAAAAAAAGCCCTTAAGACAGAAAGCATCAATCACATCAGAATTTAAAATAAATGTTATTTAATCAGTTCAGTAATAACTTTTGACAGATTAGTTCTGGTATCCACTGTATACTTCCTAAAGATATACAGACTCTCAAATGAAATGTCCTGCAATATAAATCTCACGAGAGACAAATAAATTATACTGCTAAATAAACATTGTTTTTTAGGAAATGAGAAGATAAACACAGTTACATTACAACAAATAATTAACCAAACCTGTGTAGACAGCACCGTCTTTTGTAGAACCTTTGAAATTAGGGTTTTGTTTTGCTTTTTAATTGATGCAAAGGTACTCTGAGCCTGGCTGCAATAAATGTGAAGTTCCTGAATCAATGCCCTGCATTGTGCATTCTGTCATGGTTAAGTTAATGGGAGTGTGAGGTTCATTAAGCAAGTGTTAATGATTTTCTTCCTATATAGTCTGACCCTCACTTAGTTACAGTCAAATATTAATATTACCAGACCTGGTCATCTGTCTTATAAATGCATGTCAGTGGTGATAAGGATGATAATATGGATACTGCTGCTCACTTATCTAGGGAAGAAGTCATTCATTCAAAACATTCCAGGTAAGAATGTGTCTCAGGTTTCACATGGAAAATTGAAAAGAAGCACTATAATGCAGAGCTCTCTGAGTACTCTGTAACATGTGTGTATGTGTGTACACAGTCTTATAAACATACACACAAACATATATATTTCTTACTGTAGGTATACATTAATTTTTTACATCATAAAACTAAATATTAATGTAATAAAAAACTTTTTCAAGGTCATTTTTGTGTAAAGGTTGGGTAGGAAAACATTTTCATAGAGTTGTCTGTATGATCATGACTAACTTTTTAAAAAATTTAATCCTCCAGACTTGCCAGGGGTAACTAGTCTGTTCATTTAAAGATATTTCTGTAGTTTGCTTTCTAGGACTTGCAGTTAAATGCCAAAAGACATTTTTAACACTTATTCAGATTAGCTTTTCCTGTTTTATCTATTTTGAGTATCTCTGAATAAAAACATCTGAAAAACAATTTCCAAGTCTTATAACTACATAATTTTGGAGACAGAATTTTATTCCAGGTTTTTTCATAACATTATCTTTGCTTTTACATTAATTGCAAAGACATGGTTCTCACCCTAACAGTTGTGTACTCTTAACAAATTCTATGCTACACTAATAATTATAGCACAAGATCAGTAAAAAAAGAAAAGAAACAGTAATAAACTATTTAGATAAATGCATTGATATATTTTAATATGATCAGTAAGAATCCATAGTATAAATACATTGATATATTTAGATATATAGTGATATATTTTGGGGAGCAAGGATTACTTCTCTTTGAAGAAGAATTGTGGAAATTTTCATAAAGTAGTGAAGGAGGTGGCCATTGAATTGGATCCTGATGGCTATGTGTGAATTGAGCATATGGAAAATAAGGAGATGCCTTTCCTGATAGAGAAAGCATGTAAGCAAATCTATTTGTAACCTGTGATTACATGTAGGAAAAAAAAAAAACACAATGTCATTTTGGTCTAGATGTTAGAAAATAAATTAGTAATTAATTTAAGCTTGTTTAGGATGTTTCCGTAACTTGACTGTCATCCATCCAGAAAAGGGTTAAGTTCTGGGGCAGAAAATAAAGACTGAGGAAGTGGATCTTAACACAAGATCCTTCTTGAAGAAACAACTTTCTCTTCTCCATATGTCGGGGAATTAACTGACTTTAGCTCAGGGTTTCCCAGTTTTCCAGGAGTGGAGACAGAGCCTCTATAGGAAAATAGTTTAGCCAGGTGGGATACAGACTTTAGTAAAATCTTCTTTAGAGCAACAGCCTTTGCTCCATTTTCTGATAATAATTAAGAATAGCCTGCGCCTATGGTTGAAGCAGAGATCACATTCAGACTAGTCTTTGCTCTCCTTGTGCGGGAGTTGGAGAGGCAGTGCCACGAGCGAGGAAGGGATGCCAGTGTTCAGCATCCCATCTGCCTCACAGTGGTTGTTCTCAGGAGCCGAAGTCATGAGAGGACAAGTCAGGGAGGCAAAGCAATAAGCCATTTGCAGGACCATTCTAAAATTGTGTTTTAGAAACAGTGAGTATGGAACTTAATTTCTATCCGTAGAATCAGTAGAGGAGTTGGGACCTCATGCCATCCAAGTTTAAGTTAGACAAATAGACCAAATATTGGAAATCATATTCAACCAATGGGGAGAACTTCAGCTTTTTCTAGAGTCACCTTCTTCTCACTTCACTTGCTGTTGTGAGATATACCATTTTCTCCCTTTCTGATCATACCTTTAAAAAATGTGTATAAAAATTCTCCATTACAAAACTCCCCAGACCATTTATACATGAAGAGTCACTATGAATTTTAAAGAAGGGAGTATGACATAGAGGATCCCACTATCTTATTTGAACACAGAAGCTATCTGTGGAAATTGTATTTGCTTAGAACATATTTTGGGCAACACAACCAATTCAAGAATAAGGCTCTTTGAATGGTAAATAGGTTTTTACAGCTTCTTATCTAAGGTTCTCTCTCCAACTCTAATAATACAATTACAGGTTTTATAAAATTATTTCTACTCCCAATACTTCTGTTTTCACTTCCCTCCTAAAAAAGAAGTGTTATTGTATGCGTATAATATTACTTCCAGATTTAAGTCTGAAATTCAATGTGTAGACTTGATCTGTATGTATCCACTTTATCAATTTGCAAATATTATAGAGCATCTGTGATTCAGCATGGGGCAATTTTTTATGTGAAGATATTAAGATTTCTCCATTACTGCTGAATGCTGTGCTCTAATTCTCACCAAAATTTTTACAGCCCTACATGTATTGACGGGAGGGCATCAAAGTTCAATAGCCCAAGAGTCACAATTCAATCAGTTAAATAAAACCAGGAAGGGATTAAACTATGACAATTAGACCATAAATGTCAGATTAATTCACCTTCACTTTAATATTTCAGGCATTAAATATTTTAAGAAGTGATTTTTCTTATAGACTGAATGTAGAATTGGATAATGGAAATTGGCTTATGAAAAGGGGAACATTTATTCTCAGGCATGTACCAATGCTAGTTTTATATACTACTGAGGCTTTATGAACTTTTCTGAAATCCACATTACCATCTGGAACTTACTTTATGAGTTCCACTTTAAGAACTTCAAATAGTTTTGTAAGAAACCTAAAAGGAAAACAAAACAAAACAATAACAACAATAGAAACTTCTTTATAGGCTTTTTTCCTTGGGTAGTTAATAGGTAGTGCTGGCAAGTTAGCTCACTAATTTAAGAGCTGATGCTTGTGAATCAGTGTCATTGGTTCTTCCAATTAGTTGTGTTGCTCCTCTGGACACAAACCTCCCTGATAACCTTCATCAGGCATCCTGAACACTTCTAACCTTGGTAGCAAGAGGCCATAACTAAGTGAGCCATGAGAACCCAACACAATCCATGGTGTTATTTACGAACAAGTAAGAATGCATGCCCCGCTAACCCTGAGGAAAGAATATCATTCTTATACAGGAAAGATGGAATATTTTAAAGCTGAGTTGGGACACTGATTGTTCAGAAAATGGCACAACTTGTAATTTCTTGTCCAAAACGGAAGTATCATACAGGTTTTAGTTCAGGGTGACTCATAAAAAATTTGAAAATCAGAGAAAGGATCTATAAATGTAGAACCATTACCCACTTGTAGAGGAACTAGGAAAAATGTAACTGAAAGTTTTGGTAAAACAGAAGTATTTTTTTCTGCAAGTATGTTCTTATAGCTTTATTAGTAACCACATTATGTTGTTTATAATCCAACAGAAATTTATATTAACAAAATTTGAAGTTTAAACATAAAGCATCATTTGAAAGTATGAGACAAAACATGTTTATTATTTGTGTTTTATAATTTGAACATAACTTTTTTCATCACAATTGGGCATTCGGTCAAGAATTATAGGATAGATTTTCTATTCCATTCTATTGATCTATGTGTCTATTTTTGTGCCAGTACTGGACTGTTTTGATTACTATAGCTTTGTAATATAACTTGAAATCCAGAATTGTGATGACTCCAGCTTTGCTTTCTTTTTCAAGGTTGCTTTGGCTATTTGAGGTCTTTTGTGGCTCCATACAAATTTTAGGATTGTTTGTTCTAGTTCTGTTGGTATTTTGATGGGGATTGCATTAAATGTGCAGATTTTTGGGGTAGTGTAGACATTTTATCAATAGTTGTTCTTCCAATACATGAACATGCAATGTCTTTCCATTTCTTTGTGTCATCTTCAGTTTCTTTCATCAGTGTTTTATAGTTTTCAGAGTACAAACATGTTTGCAAATATATATGCATATATGTAATATACATGTGTGTATATATATATTTCCTTTTAATCCATACAAAAATAATACATTCAGATAGAAAAATAGGCAAAATAAATGAATAGGCAGCTCTTATGAAGGAAATATCACCCGCCCAAAAAAGGGACAGTATTTTAATTAAAAAAATTATCAGAGAAATCAGAGAAATGCAAATTAAAACAGATATACCATTTCACTGGTAAAAAAATTAAATCCTTGGGACGCGTGGCTGGCTCAGTCATTAAGTGTCTGCCTTTGGCTCAGGTCATGATCCCAGGGTCCTGGGGTCGAGCCCCACATCGGGCTCCCTGCTCAGCGGGAAGCCTGCTTCTCCCTCGCCCACTCTCCCTGCTTGTGTTCCCCCTCTCTCTGTCTCTCTCTCTGTCAAATAAATAAATAAAATCTTTAAAAAAAAATTAAATCCTACAATACACACTGTTGACAAACTTATGGGAAATAAAAACTCTCACATTTTCTTTTGGTAACCATATGAATTGCTAAAGCAGCTTTGAATAACAAAATATAATTACTAATTAAATAGCAGTCTAGTCAAGATAAAAATGCACATAGAATGCCTCCCATCAATTCTACTCTAAAATATACTCTCTGTAGGAATTCATTAAAATTTGACCAACGACTTGCAGATCCTGCGCCCGAGGAGACCCACGCAGCTGTCTTCTTCCCGCGACTCTCCCAGCGGGTTCTCTCTGGGCACAATGGCAACTCTTAAGGAAAAACTGATTGCACCAGTTGCAGAAGAAGAGGCAACCGTCCCAAACAATAGGATCACTGTGGTGGGTGTTGGATAAGTTGGTATGGCGTGTGCCATCAGCATTCTGGGAACGTCTCTGGATGAGAAATGATGGATCTGCAACATGGGAGCTTATTTCTTCAGATACCTAAAATTGTGGCAGATAAAGATTACTCTGTGACTGCCAATTCTAAGATTGTGGTGGTGACTGCGGGAGTCCGCCAGCAGGAAGGAGAGAGCCGGCTCAATCTGGTGCAGAGGAATGTTAATGTCTTCAAATTCATTATTCCGCAGATAGTCAAGTACAGTCCTGATTGTATCATAATTGTGGTTTCCAACTCAGTGGATATTCTCACATATGTTACCTGGAAACTAAGTGGACTACCCAAGCACCGTGTAATTGGAGGTGGCTGTAATCTGGATTCTGCTAGATTTCACTATTTTATGGCTGAAAAACTTGGCATTCATCCCAGCAGCTGCCATGGATGGATTTTGGGAGAACATGGTGATTCAGCTGTGGCTGTGTGGAGTGGAGTGAATGTGACAGGTGTTTCTCTTCAGGAACTGAATCCAGAAATGGGAACAGACAACTACAGTGAAAATTGGAAGGAAGTACCTAAGATGGTTGTGGAAAGTGCCTACGAAGTCATCAAGCTAAAAGGATATACCAACTGGACTATTGGATTAAGTGTGGCTGATCTCATTGAATCCATGTTGAAAAATCCATCCAGGATTCATCCAGTGTCAACAATGGTGAAGGGGATGTATGGCATTGAGAACGAAGTCTTCCTGAGCCTTCCATGTATCCTGAAAGCTCAGGGCTTAACCAGTGTGATCAACCAGAAGCTGAAGGATGATGAGGTTGCCCAGCTCAAGAAAAGTGCAGATACCTTGTGGGACATCCAGAAAGACCTAAAAGATCTGTGACTTCTGGCTTCTAGGCTGTTGAAATTTAAAACTATGATGTGATTAACTGTGAGCCTTTAGTTTTTCATCCATATACAGGATCACAGTTTGCTTTTATCTTCCTAAATATGTGAATCTGGGCTCACAAAATCAAAGCCCATGCTTGGTTTAATGCTTGCAATATGAGCCCTTGAACAAATAAAATTAACTATTGCAGTGTGAAAAAAAAATGTGACCAAGGAGATGTTTACACAGATTTTTATTGTTGTAATGTTAATAATAGCAATTGTTTTAAAAAACCATAGATGTCAATAAACAGGTGATAAAGCATCCATAAAAAATGATGCAAAAAATTAATGTATATATATATATATGAATATATATTTTTAAATTTTGAGTTAAAAAACAAGTTTTGGAATCATATACAAAGGAGACTATTCACATTATATTCTAAAAGATAAAAACATACTGTTATGCTATATACTCTATATATTTATATAATATTCACATGACTTTTAGAAAACATATAAAGATATGATCGTTATGAACCTTGAGGTTAGAGAAAAAGGAATAAGATCAGGAAGAGATATATTCTGGATTCAACTTTATAATGTTATCCCTTAAATTTGGGATCTTACAGAGATATGGGAAAATATGAACCTAACTATATAAAATTATATGAAAGTTAATTGAATAAATGAATATTCAAATATATGGAACATGCAGATACCTTGATCACATAATTGTGTTTTATCAATAATATCCAACTTTCATTTCATAGGGATGTGGTGGGAAATAAGTGTATTGCATTGAAAGAAAGCATGTGAGGATTAGAAACAGTGCTTTGAATCTCCAGACTATTATCCCTCTTCCTACTGCAGCAAGTGGGAAATTACGTGTATGTAAGAACTGGATAATTGCATTTGTGATCTCTGATTACTGGAACCAGGGCCAGAGATACTCCTTCAGTGAGGCCGTATCTATAATGAAATCACTAATTGAATCTTCTACATATACCTCTCTGCCTCAAATATGAAACATGTATTAAGAGGCTTCTAATAATACTTGAACAGCCAGAGAAAATCAAATATGGCAAAGACACTCATATTTTAAACAATTTGAATGCTGTTGTTCTAACGTTGGATAATAAGGAACATTTCCTTTTCTCCTTTATCAAAGTAATTTACTTAGTACTCATTAGTATAATTTTCTTTAAAGTTTTTTCTCTTATTTTAATAACAATATTTCTAACAGTTCTTTTCTCAGGAAGTCATATTTAGCATACATATTTTCTAAAAGCAGCCCATGAGACAGGAATGCAGGTGGTTTTTATGGGAAGTGATTTTAGGAAGGACAAGTGATGATCAGGGTGAATGTGACAGGAAAGGAGATTATACCATAAAGGATAAGGTACTACTTAGGAGGTTACCACTGTGGGCAACTGGAACTTAATCCCATTAGGAGTCCTCTGAGGAGACAGATAAAATACATCCCAATATTAGCCAACCAAGGAATGCTAAAGCGGGTGTATTTATTTGGGATTCCAGTGCTTGTTGCTTGTTTCCACGGCATTAATTTTTCATCAAGTCAAAGTATCTGTGTGCACTGAGCAAATTCTCATGGCACCAGAGAAAGACCTTGGCCTAAAGAGCAGCTGAGAGACTTGAATGCTTGAGATAGGAAACTGTGAGCAAGCAAAGCAACTGTTCACCAGAACTCAGGTGTGCCGAGGGGAATGGAGTGGGGCATCAGCTGTCAATACCAGCCTCTCATATATCCTCATACCTATCCCTTAAATTTTCCTGTTTTCCAGACTTACCCAATCTCCACACTTTGAACTTCTTTACCTCTCTTCCATTTATTAAAGATTTTCCGAATGACCTCAGTAAAGTACATAATAAGGGGACACAAAGAAATTTGGAGGACACTGGATTTTTTTCCCTGCAGTAGATCCTCTTCATTGCTTTAACACCACTAAAGTTGGGAGTCACATTATGGTTTTTTGTCTTGAAAATCCCCACTGAGCAAAGTGATATTCAAGAGTTGACAGGACAAGAAACAATAAGGATGGAGAGATGTAAAGCACTCCCATGGATCACAGCCAAGAGGCTAATAATATGAAATGTTGAGTTGCATACCCACTGTGTGCCATAAATTAAAATCTTTACTGTGGATTTAAAGATACTGTTTTTTCTGCTTCACAGATGACTCTGATGTTCTTCCTAATGCTTTCTCCCTAACTTACTGCACTCAAGGCCAACCAGCTTCCTTGTTGTTTCTCAAGCATATCAAAAATGCTTCTGCTTCTATACTTGCCTTTTTTTCCCTACACCTGGAAATCTGCAAGAACTTTCCAAGACTCCTTCCAGTTTGTGCACATTATTCAGAATATTGCTTGAAAAAATCACCTTTTCAGGGAAATCTTCTTGATTCTATCATTAAAATAACACCTCTGAGATGACTCCAAATCCCCTTTACCCTCATTTATTTTTCTCTACACATAGACAAGCTAACAAATACATACTTTTTTTGTACCACTTATTATCTGTGTCACCCACCTTGAATGTTTAAGCTACTTCTCCTACTTCTCAGGAAAGACGTCGCCTTTTTATTTGCTCTTGTATCCCAGGTAGTTAGTATCTTAAACATAGGTACTTAATACATATTTGTGAATAAATAAACATAGCATTTCCTAATCGGTCCCTTGTTTGTATTAATATATACCACCAGTGTGTTTCATCTTCCCCTATGGAGGGTCTGTTTAATTTGTCTTTATCCCCAAGACATAATATAGACTCTGGTTCATGTCATTATTCAGTTTTGAATGCATTAGTCAAAACCCTAAAAAGGTAATAGATCTAGGATGTCCATACAATTGAGGTCGACATAATGTGAGCTGTCATTAGAAACAAGCTTTAGGTATAAAGCTCTTCTGGGTGAAGTCTCACTTCTCTCATTAAATGCATAGTGCCCTTGTGTGACAACCCAGCTAGTATATTAAGACAGAATTGCTTAATTGTTTATATTGGAAATAACGTCCCCCAGATTCATGAAGACTTGTTGTTTTCCTGGTGTTCTAAGTGGTTTGTGTTTTTTTGTTGTTGTTTTGTTTTGTTTGTTTGGCCTTACATTGAGTTCTAAATATATTAAAAACACTCACCTGCCATCATAATAGAAATCCCAGCAAGGTATTTTTGAATATCAGCAAACTGATTCTAAGATTAATGTAACAATTTTGTGTTAAATAACTAACACAAAATTGAAGAAAACAAAGCTGGAGGACTGACACTACCCTACTTCAAGATTTCTATAAGGCAGCAGTGATCAAGACAGTGTAGTATTTGTGAACGAACAGACAAACAGATCAATGGAAAAGAACAGAGAACTCAAAAATACACCAGCATAAATATAGTCAGCTAATCTTTGAAAAAGAAACAAGGACAATATAATGAAGCAAATACAGTCTTTTCAATACATGGTGCTGAAACAGTAGACATCTACATGCCAAATTAAATAAATAAATAAATAAATAAATAAATAAATAAATAAATAAATAAATAAAT
>NW_023270305.1:34348984-34439222 GCF_011800145.1 Mirounga leonina | reverse complement strand
AATAAATAAATAAATAAATAAATAAATAAATAAATAAATAAATAAATCCAGATATGTGTATCTTATACCCTTCACAAAAATTAACTCAAAAAGGATGATAGACCTAGATGTAAAATGCAAAACTATAAAACTCCTAGAAGATAATAAAGGAGAAAATCTAGATGGCCTTGGCTATGATGATTACTTTTTAGATACACCCTCAAAGGCATGGTCCATGAGAGAAATAATTGATTAGCTGGACTTCATTAAAATTAAAAAGCTCTGCACAAGTAAAAGACAAGGTAAAGAGAAGGGGGGGAATCGGAGGGGGAGATGAACCATGAGAGACTATAGACTCTGAGAAACAAACTGAGGGTTCTAGAGGGTAGGGGGGGATGGGTTAGCCTGGTGATGGGTATTAAAGAGGGCACATACTGCATGGAGCACTGGGTATTATATGCAAACAATGAATCATGGAACACTACATCAAAAACTAATGATGTAATGTATGGTGATTAACATAACATAATAAAATAAAATTTTTTAAAAAGACAATGCAAAGAGATTGAGAAAACAAGCCAAATACTGAGAAAAAAAATTTACAAAAGCACATTTGATAAAGTTCTGTTATCCAAAATGTATAAAGAACTTTGAAAATTCAACAATAAGGAAACAAACAACTTGATTAAAAAATAGACCAAAGACCTTAACAGATGCCTCACCAGAGAAGACATACAGATAGAAAATAAGCATATGAAAAGATATTTCACATTTTATGTCATCAGGGAAATAAAAATTAAAACAAGATACTAGTATACACCTATCACAATGGCCCAATTCCAGAACACTGACAATACCAAATGTTGGTGATGATGTGGAGCAATAAGAACTCTCAGTCATTGCTGGTCGGAATTCAAAATGGTATAGCCACTTTGAGAGACAATTTGGCAGCAATGATTACCATGCAGTCCAGCAATAGAACTCCTAAGTGTTCACCCAAAAGAGCTGAGAAATTAAGCCAACAGAAAACTAGCATACAAACATTTATAGCAGCTTTATTCATAATTTTGAAAACTTGGAAGCAACCAAGATGTCCTTCAGTAGGGGAATGGATAAATAAACTGTGGTATATCCAGACAATGGAATATTATTCAGTATTAAAGATAAATGAGCTATCAAGCCATGAAAAGACATGGAAGAAACTAAAATATATTTTACTAAGTGAAAGAAGTCAGTATGGAAAAGATTACATATCATATGATTCCAACTGTATGACATCCTGGAAAAGGTGAGATTATGGAGACAGTAAAGAGATCAGTAGTTGCCAGGAGTTAGGGACCAGGATAGGAGGTGAGATAAAGAGGTAGAACACAGAAGATTTTTTAATGCAGTGAAAATACTGATGAATACATATCATTATACTTTTTTCCAAACCCATAGAATGTTCAACACCAAGAGTGGACCATAATATAAACTATGGACTTTGGATGATGATGGTGTGTCAATGTGGGTTCATCAGCTGTAACAGTTGTACCACTCTGTTAGGGGATACCAATAACAGGGGAGGCTATGCATGTGTGGGTGCAGGGAATATATAAGAAAACCCTGTACAGCCACTCAATTTTGTTTTGAACCTAAATCTGCTTAAGAAAATGAAATCAGAAAGAAAAAAAAAAAAAAAAAACAATTATCAACTTGTCATAGGAGTGGAATTTAGAATTTGTCAAAATATCCTGAGCCTCTGTATTCCCAATTTATTTATGAAGTACAAGATTGTTTTCAAAGCCTGAATGAAAACATTGGTGAGGATTTACACAATGCTTAAGGGGAAGTGATAAAAGACACGTATCTCTCCAAATTGAAGTAATGGAGCTTCAGATATGTCCTCACAATTGCTAAGGCAAAGACAAAAACATTTTATTGAATTTTTGAAATTTGAAATGCCAGAAAGATTGAGAAACTAATTTGATCAGGAAGATAGAGAATTCAGGGAATTCAGACAGCATTTATAGCATTTAAAGGGCTCAATCTCTACCCAAATGTGTTTCCTGATAGGCTATGTATTGCAATCAGTATGTTGCTGCTTTTGATCTAAATTGCAGTGGGAATTTCTTCTGCTTCACCTAACATGGTCACTTTATGAAAATCCATGCCCTCTGAACTCTAATTATTATCCAATTTCGTGGATGTCTGGAGAGGGAAAACAAAAATACCTAGAGTTGATTTTTATAAATTTTGTAGGGCTATAATAGATCTCTGATTTGGAAGACACAAATTTTTTTTAATATTTTTTTAAATTTTTTTATTGTTAGGTTAATCACCATACATTACATCATTAGTTTTAGATGTAGTGGAAGACACAAATTTAAACTAGTCCAAATGGATAAGTAAATCTGTATTAAGTAACCATGATATGCAACTTAGTACTGGGAATGCCACAACTGAACAAATACTATTTCCCTAACCCAGTGAAATCAACGTTGAAGAGGATCTGATCATATCTAGTGGAATGCAGCTAAAAGGAAAGGAAGGCATATATAAAAGCCTAGAAGTCCATGTATTAATAGAATATTTTTATTTTTTTAATGAATGAAGTAAGAACTATATGAATGAAAAACGGTCATTTAAAAGAAGTCAGAATTGTGTTCATACAAAATACTCTTTTGTTTGGCAAATAGTGGGATGACTCAGACTGACACATGCAGTTTAATGATGAATCTGAATTACTCTCCCTACTCTCTTGGGAAGACAATGAGAAGCCCAGGGCTTACAGTCAAGTCATGCATTTGTTAGTTATAGTGTGAATTCAGAAAAAAAAAAAAATCACTTCACCTTTCTGGGCCTGTTTAGTTTTCTTTAAAATGACAAGATGTCATAAAGTTTTTGTTTTTTGTTTTTTTCTTTCCTTGCATCACAGAATTTCACATTTTCTACTATATTATATGGGACCCAGCAACGGTTGCCCAGGATCCATCCACTCCTCTCTATTATGGGAAAAGAAAAAAAAAATCCATAGCCAGGCCAGTGGTTTGGTCTTTATGATAATTGCCCATTAAATTGAATAAGATATATGGAATGGAGCAATTCAACACCTACCCCTTTTAGACTACAGATACCAGGTCCAGTCTGCTCACTGGCGTTGAAATACTGTCCTCTAAAAAAAAAGGGGGAGGGAAGGAAGAAAGGAAGGAAGGAAGGAAGGAAGGAAGGAAGGAAGGAAGGAAGGAAGGAAGGAAGGAAGGAAAGAAAAGAAATAGTGTCTTCTTTTTAGTCATTTTTTCATTTCCTTATTCATTTCTCTCTCATTCTGCTGTCACCTGCCTGCATTGTCCAACATGACCCTACTGTAGTGCTTATTGCCACAGTAGCTGTAGTTGTGTGGATGTAGGGAGTATTGGGGAACTCTCCCTGCTTTCCACTCCATTTTGCTGTGGACCTAAAAATTATCTAAAACAATGAACTTTATTTAAAAAAATTAAAATTTCTGCTCTGCTGAAGACATTATTAAGATATTGAGATATTAAGATAACAAAAAGATAAGCCAAAGGCTCGGGGTGCAGTGGGGGTAATACTTGAAAATTACTATCAGATAAAGTACTTGTATCCCACATATACAAAGTTCTCATAAGCTCAACATTAAGTAAACAATCCAGTGTAAAAATGGGCAACGCATGACTGAACCTTGAGGAAATCATGCTAAGTAAAATAAGCCAATCACAAAAGAAAAGTACTGTATGATTCCACTTATATGAGGTATCTAAAGTAGTCAAACTCTTAGAAACAGAAAGTAGAGTGGTGGTTGCCAGGGGCTTGGGAAGAGATGGAAATTGGGTATTATTGTTTGATGTGTATTAGTTTCAGTTTCCCAAAGTGAAAATGCCTTAGTGATCTGTTGTACAACAATTTGAAAATAGTTAACACTACTGAATTGTATATTTTTAAATGGTCAAGATGACCAATTTTATATTATTTTACCACAATTGAAAATAATTATTTTTATATGTGAGAATATGGCATATAAAAAATGGGCAAATAAATGATCTGAACAAACAACTCACCAAAAAGAATTAGAAGTGGCAAATAAGCATATGAAATGATGCTTAACATCATTTGATAAATTGAAATTAAATGCACATTAAAACAATAATACATTATGATTATAAACATATTTGAATAACTAAAATCAAAATAAGAACAAAAGAAACTGATACCACATATGTTTGAGGATGCAGAGCAATAGGAGCTCACATTTTTTTGGAGAATGCAAAATGTTACAGTTAGTTTGGAAAACAGTTTGGCTTTTCATTAGGAAGCTAAATGTAGTTTTACCATATAATCCATCAATCATACTCCTCTGTATTCAACTGATTTGAAATATTATGCTGGACATAATAAAACCTGGACACTGACCTTATAGAAGCTTTCCTCATAATCACTGAAAACTGGAAGCAGTCAGGATGCCCTTTATTAGATGATGGGTGTAAAAACTGTGGTGTATGCATAAAATGAATTCTAATCAATGATGAAAAGGCAAGATCCATCAAACCATGCAAAAATGTGGATAAATCTTGAATCTATACTGGCTAAATGAAAGATGGTCTGCAAAGCCTACCTACTGTATGACCCCATTTATATGTAATACTCAAAAGCTGTATTACAGAAATGATAAACACATTAGTAATAATCTGCAATTTGGAGATGGGGAAAGATTAAATAGATGAAACACAGGGTTTGTTTTCTTAGGTTGATGAAACTATTCTGTATGATACTGTAAAAGTTGTTGATACATATGACACTATGCATTTCCAAGTACCATAAAAATGTATAACACAGAGTGAACATTAATATATATTATATATTTGAACATTAATGTATGCAAAGTAATAATATATGTTATATATTATATATATGTATGCAAATTAGTAATATATATATAATATATATACCTAGGGACCTCAGGATGGAATTCAGACTGTTTCAAAATGATCTAACTGTATGTACTATATGGAATAACTTCACCTAAGGCAGTGGGCATGGGAAAAGTATAGACCTAAGTAACTTTGGATATGAGCGGAGACTAGAAGATTGAAGGCAGGCATAGACATTATACAAAAGGCTGTACTTTAGGTAACAAAATTGTTTCCCATGGAGATATGGGCTTAACATTTTGAAATCACTCTACATATATACTAGAATTGAACAATTAGGTAAATGAATAAATGTTGATAGTCACGTTTCTCACTGTTTGGGAAGAAGTTAAGACAAACAAAGGGAGACGGCTGGAATGATTTATGTAGTACTGAATTCAAGCTGGGAATATTACTTTGCATGTTTAGCTTAATATAAACAAAATAGAAATATTTATAGATATGTCTGTACATAGGTCAGTATACACACATGATTTCCTTGCTCCATCCATTGGAAGGATCTAAAAACAATAGCACCCAGCCCCAAGAAGCATGTCCAGTGCCTAAATCTAGCTTTCTAATAACATTCTCCAATAAAAGGAACTATGGCTCCTTGGAGAAGTGGATGACTTTAGAGTTGGAAGAAGGAATATATGAGATGAGCCTTGGCCATTTTGTGGTGCCCAAAACTAAGGAAGCCCTCAACAAGCTCTGCAATGTTGGCAGATACATACAAGGGGCACAAGAGCCAACTGAAAGTAGCCAATGGATAAAGCCAGAACAATATGAGAAACAGAATACATAAAGCAGTAATGGATTATAACTCAAAGCATAAAATAAACATCACTCTATACTCATGGACATATAAATAATTTTAAATAAGTAATTATATAAATAAATGCTAGAAAGTAGACAAATCTCTTGTGCAGAATAACAAATTATTTACGTCGATACTCTCCCCTTAAGGAGATAGAGTATGATTCCCACACTCTAAGTGTGGGCTGTACAAAATGGCTTCCTTCTGAAGAGTACTGTATAAAAAAATGGTAAAAGAGTAACTTACAGTACAGAAACAGGATAAACACTTCCTCAGCCAGGTGATCAGTGGCTATACTCAATAAGGTTTATGTATTTGCAAATCACATAAATACATTCACAAATACAAACAGACAGCAAAGTGTTTACACCTACAAGAATTGCAATATTTAAGAAGTATGAGGACATTCGGTGTTGTCAGGAACATGAGCAACTGGCATTCTTTTATGTATACAATGTTAATGCAAACACTTTTGGCAAATAACCTGGAATTATCTCTTAAAGTGAAATAGTTTAGGATTTTAATGTTTGTTAAACGTCCTGTGCATAGGCCCCCCTTATCTGCAGTTTTGCTTTCCATGGTTTCAGTTACCCAAGATGAACCATGGTCCAGAAGCAGATGATCCTGCTTCTGACCTATCAACAGAAGGTCATTAGTAGCCTAATTCTACATCACAGTGCCCATGTCATTCACCTCACTTCATCTCATCCAGAGACATTTTATCATCTCACATCATCACAGGAAGAAAGGTGAGTGCAGTACAGTAAGATATTTTGAGAGAAAGGCAATATTCACATAACTTTTATGACAGTGTATTATTATAATTGTTCTATTTTATTATTAGTTATTGTTCATCTCTTACTATATATAATTTATAAATTAAACTTTATCATAGGTATATATGTATAGGGAAAAAAACATGATATATATAGATTTGGGTACTATCCGTGGTTTCAGGCATCCATTTGGGGGGTCTTGGAACATATACCCCACAGGTAAGGGCCGGAGGACTATGGTATCCTCTTTTCTCAGCAGCTAATTAATATCAGAGATACAGGACAAACAATCTTGTCAAGATATTAGATTAATCATTCTAATTAATATAAAATAACATAGGTAATAGTAAATAACTATATAACCTGCTTTTAAATATTTGGAAATGTTATTGAACACTGTAATTTTAGCGCATTTCACCTCCTTGATATCATTAACCAATTTTTTTCATTCTCAGAAGACACTATTTAATGTCAATTTAAGAATCATCCCAATTTTATTTAGGTTTTAATCCCATGCCCAGCTCCACAGTGGAATCAAATTAGTCCAAGCGAACATGCTCAAAAATTTTTCTTGCTATTACTGGTTTTGAAGTGGTCATTTAACCTAAATTGATTCAGTATTTTTGAGAGGATGGTTATATCTGATGTTTCTGAGAAGGTTTTTCCTTTTTTTTTTTTTTGTTCACAAAAAAATTATGCTCTATTTGTTATCAGTGACCATCTCCAAACCAATAAGTTAACCACGGTTACGATGAAGACAGTGATGGCCTAGTAGGGAAACAATAATAAATATAGTTAACAATGAATAACAATTTCAAGAAGAAAGATTTATGAAAATAAGTATAAGAGTTAGGAAGAATTTAAAGAGAATAAGTGAAGTATTAGGAGGAGATACTTTCATTTTTATGAAAAATTGAGACAAAATAGACCAAAATCTTAAGAATTAATTTCTACACTTACTGGAAAAGGAGTTGAGAAAAACATAGGAGTATTATTGAGCTGTGTCCAACTGTTACAGTGCATTGTCTCCTGCCACAAGTTGTGAGAGAATTCAACAAATACCCCTAGGTACAAATAGAGAATTTTCCTTTAATTATGCTGAAGATGTAGCTTAAGTAAATACTACTCACAATTTCACATATCTGGAGACTCCAGGTTAGTTTGCATCTTTTGAGCCAAAGGAGTGAAGTTGAATTAATCTCTACTTGTGAATTAACAGGAACAAAACCTCTGGTAAGACTATTTTAGAAGTATTAATAAAAGAATGGAAGAACAGATTTCTTTATTTTCCACCTCTGTGAACTGTCATATTCCAAGCCAGTATAAGATGATATTTCTATGCATTTGTCCTCTGATTCTGTTATTAGCTTTGATTTTTGTAGTTTAGAAATGTGATTATATTTGTCTTTGAAGTTCATATTTCATGTCTTGAGATATGTTGCCATATGGTTTTTTTTCCTGCCTACCTAAAATTGATTTCAACTTCTTAAAATCATGAATTATGCCTTTGACTTTGGTAACAACCAAGTACAAGGTGCAAGACTCCTTACAAAAAGGATTCTCAATAACAATGCATCATTAAAGCTGATTAGCTCAGATGGAAGAAAACATACATAGGCACAAACTAGGTCTACAGTGAGTTTAAAAATATGAATTTATCACAACAATAACCACTCATTTATGAGACACAAAATGAGAGAATAAATACCAATTTTTTTTGCTTCTTGTTTGCTTGTTCTTTAACATTACTTGTATCAATGCCTTGAATCTGAAATAGACCCAAATTCCCTCCAGTGGATTGTAGCTTTTCAATATAGTGCTTCTTCTGCTAATGTTTCTAAATCTTGCAGGTAAACAACCTAACCCCATAGTTTCATAAGGACATTATGCTAATGATGGTAAATTCAATAGATTATTTATTCGTCATGATTAGCACTGTCTAATTCTACTAGTAAGGTAAACATAAATAGCCATTTGAAGTTAAACATAAATAAAATGATATTTAAATATTAATAGTTCAAGTACACAATTCATTTGGTAAAGATGACTAAATTAATAAAGGAAACAAGTATATATGAAATAATTAGGCTGAATCTCTCAGTATACACTGCACTTAATTAATTATGCAAAGAGGATATTAATCCACATACTCAGTCATATATATCTAAAGGTATTAATATGAAATATATGAAGCTATCAAAAATACTTCCTTAAATATGTGAATAGGAGGCAGGTATATATAACTGTATGTTTTATCTTTGATCAACCAAAGAAACAAACCATTAAACAAAAAACAATATGTTTCAGATGGAACACATATATCTCCTCTCAGCCCTACATCCTATTCAGAAGCATTGTCTGCTGACACCTCTCCAATATCAGGGTATTAATCTAAATACCACAGCAAAAAAAATATGTAAATTTTAAAACCGAATCTCAAAGCCATGTGTGTTTCTTAGGTATTCACTGCATTGTTCACCATGCATTATTTGTGTTTGGTACTTAAGTTGTAGATGATTTCTTTTGTCCATACTCTACACATCAAAATGGTATAATCATTAAAGAAGATATCCAGATGAGTAAGATCAAAGAAGTGTAGTTTAGAAATCCTGCTTTGAGTTTATGGTTTAGATCTATATGCAAAAATTGGGATGGGTGGAACAAGAAAGAACATACAGTTAACAACTCAGTAAATAGGAAAGATATCCTGATGTACAATACAAGAACAGTTAAAGCAGTTCTACAAAGGCTTCAGTCAGACTCTTGTCACCTCTATATGACATTTTCAATGGGAAGTGGCCTTTGTCCTCATGGTGTGAGGTGATTGCAAGAGCTCCATCTGTAACATCTTCACCCCAGGCTGCAGGCTGGAGAAAGGGAGTAAGATTTCTGTGATTCATTACTTCTAGAAGAATTCCTAGAATACTCAAAGATCTCTATAAGTAACACTTTCCTTTTAAAAATGATCATATGACTGGTTGTTTGCTTAATATTTATATTGACATTTCTAGTTCTCTAAAGCTAAAAAAATATCACTTTTTTAACTAAGGAGAGTATCATTAGAAATTCCTTTTTCTCTCACATTCATGGAGTTAAAATAAACCTAAGACTCTATTATACTACTGATTGATAGATTCTATCTCATTAAATGAGTCCTTTGTATAAAGTATTTCAAAAATAATGAGTAAACTGAGCACTTACTTTTGTTCTAAATTCTTTTTCTGACTGAATAGGATAAAATAACACCAGCAATATCAAATAGGTGGTAAAAACTCTCTAAAAGGCCATCAGAGCACCTTGTTCTTCTAATTTAGTTAAGATAGTCTCACATTTTTATGTTTTAATCTTACCCCTGATACAGAAAGAACGCTTGTCACTGCTTTGGATCTATGAGACAGTGGTTGAATAAATGGCATTTGGCTTTTTTATAACAGTAAAACTTATACACAATTAGGGAGGTAGAGGTTACAAGAAACATAGTGGTTACAATCTTGAGCAAGATCATAAAACAGGTAATCAAAGGGATGGTTTGTGGGTCACCTATAAAATTGGCAATCACTGAGAGGGATGTAAAATGGAAAATTTAGTAAAGAATCAAATATAGTAAAAATTACATGTTTGAAGATCTAGATCTAGATCTAGATCCAGATCCAGAAAGGTATTTATTGTATTCCAGGATCTAAAAACAACAACAACAACAAAAATGTGGATCTAGCCTAGAAAATAAGTGAGCAAGTGATACTAGATGTGTGAGAAAAGATTGACTTGGCTGGCCAAAGTAACAATTCTGTATGTTATCTTGAGTACACAGAGATGCCATGAAAACTTTTCGGAAAATAAATGGCAAGAGTACGTCTGCATTTTTACAAAACCTTACTTGTCATAGTAAGATGAAAATATTAGACAAATGCATATGTAAAGCAGGAGATCCATTAGAAATATATTATAATAGTTCAACTAGATAACACAAGTGCAGTGGCATTGTTGGAAATCAGGGGTCAGATGGAAAAGAGACTCAGACAGAATCACAGGACTTGGGGTGCCTGGGTGGCTCAGTCGTTAAGCATCTGCCTTCGGCTCAGGTCACGGTCCCAGGGCCCTGGGATCAAGCCCGCATCGGGCTCCCTGCTCAGAGGGAAGCCTGCTTCTCCCTCTCCCACTCCCCCTGCTTGTGTTCCCTCTCTCTCTGTGTCTCTCTTTGTCAAATAAATAAATAAAATCTTAAAAAAAAAAAAAAAGAATCACAGGCCTTAGTAAGTAAATGCACTTGGATGTAGGGAGATGTCAATCACTTTCTCAGCTTCAACAATTGTCTTTCTCTCCACTGAAGCTCTTGCTATCATCTTGCTGATTTTATTTATTTATTTAAGATTTACTAATTTATGGGGTGCCTGGGTGGCTCAGTCATTAAGCGTCTGCCTTTGGCTCAGGTCAAGATCCCAGGGTCCTGGATCAAGCCCCGCATTGGGCTCCCTGCTCAGCAGGAAGCCTGTTTGTCACACTCCCACTCCACCTTGCTTGTGTTCCCTCTCTTGCTGTCTCTCTCTCTCTCTAACAAATTTAAAAAATCTTAAAAAAAATGATTTACTAATTTATTTGAGGAGAGAGCAGCGGCAGGGGCAGAGGGAGAAGGAGGGAAAGAATCCTCAGGCAGACTCCCTGCTGAGCATGGAGCCTGACATGGGGCTCAATCCCAAGACCCTGAGATCATGACCTGAGCTGAAATCAAGAGTTGGCCATTTAAGAGATTGAACCACCCAGGTGCCCCATCTTGCTAATTTTAATATCTACATGGGAAATTCATCCAAAACCCTAGATCCTGAATAGCTTACCTCATTTCCAATGAACTTCTCTTGGTTTCAGCAAATAACTCCCAGTTATACCCTAGACTTTGACATTCACATCAAACTAATCAAAATGCAAAGTTATATGGTTCCAGAGTCCACTGTATGCGGGCCACCTCTCATCGTTATCCTCTCCATGAAGACTTCTAGTTATTAGCATACATAGTTATCCTTTATACTTTAACTTCTTCTGTCTTATATTTTTCATACTTGGTCCATCTGGTTCACCATGTCAATAATTCAGTAATCTCTATTTTTTGTTTTGTTTTGTTTTTTTGAGAGACAGAGTACACACAAGTGAAGCGGGGGGAGGGGGTAGGGGCAGAGGTAGAGACAGAGGATCTTGGAGAGCTGGGCAGGGAGCTGGGCATGGAGCCCAAGGTGGGGCTCCATCTCACAACCCTGAGATCATGACCCAAGCCAAAACCAAGAGTTGGATGCTTAACCACCTGAGCCACCCAGGTGCTCCTCTAATCAATGTTTATAACTTCCTTGCCACTATGTTAATTCCTTGTCCTCTTCTAGCATTCTGGTTGCACCCAGTTATTACTTATTCATACTTTGGTTGGGTTTTGATGTTCCCTTAGGTCTTTATGAGTTAATGCCACTTCAGGCTTGATTTCCTATTTTAAGTAGACATTAACATTATCCAGAAAGCACTCCATATTTTAGTTTGTTTTAGAGTAGAATGAGACATTTATAGTATTGAGGCAAAAACAAAACAAGTAAACAAACAAAAAACCTAGAATTTTGTACTCTGTGAAGTTATCCTTCAAAAGTGAAGGAGAAAAAAGACTTTTTTTACACAAACAAAATTGAGGGAATGTGTTGCTAGTAGACATGCTTTGCAAGAAATGTTAAAAAGTTCCTCAAAGAGAAGGAAAATAATATAGGTCAGATACTCAAGCCTACACTAAAAAGAAGGAAGAACGATGGAAAACAAACAAGTGAGGGTAAAATAAGAACATTAATTTTTCTTATTCTTAATTGATCTAACATAAAATTTGTTCACAATAATAACAACACTGTATTTATTTGTACATGTTTATATATCCTTGTATATGTAAGCTTGCGTATGCTTATGGATAATTGAAATGAATGACATCAATGATACAAGAGACAGAAGGAAAAAATTAAAATCCTTTTGTTATTATCAGGTACTTGTATTACCACTGAAGCAGTATAGTGTTATCTGAAAGTGTACTTGGGTTGTTTGTAAATATATATTTCAAACTTTAGGGAAAACACTCAGAAAGTTTTTAAAAAAAGAAGTACAATTGCTAAACTAAGAAAGGAGAGAAAAGCAAATCATATACAAGTATCAAATAAAATCACAAAAGAGTGGAAAAAAATAGGAACAAAAAAAGAGTGCTAGGACTACAAAACAGTAACAAATATGGTATATATTAGTCCAAGTATATAAATAATCACTTTGAATGATAATGGTCTGAATGCACTAATTAAAACAGAGATTGCTAGAATGGATTAAAAAACATCTGTTTGTTGTCTAAAAAAACAGAATTTAAATATAAAAACACATAAATTCAAAGCCATAGCATAAGAAGCTGCCCAAATCTGACATTTGGCTATTTCCATAATTTTCCCAAAAAATGCATTTTAAAGTTGATTTCTGACTTTATAAGAATAATAAAGCCCTTCACTGAATACATTTTTCTTTCTTTTACTTCTTCAAATTTCAGTCTGTAAAATAGGGGAAAAATAGGACTTAACTGCTTAATATGGAAATAATAAATGTGTACAAGTTGGTATGGGCCAGGAAAAGTAGTCAAGACTACCTATCATACACATACATTCCCTCCTTTTATATTTTCCTCAATCTCAAGATTCCGTGTCTTTTTCCTGAAAATCATTAGGTGTCCTCAGGTGTCTTGCCTAACTAGCCAACTCACTCATTGTCCTACCCTCCATAAGAACATGCCCATTCCTGAGATCTTGCCATTTGCAACGACGTGGATGGAACTGGAGGGTATTATGTTGAGTGAAATAAGTCAAAAAGAGAAAGACATGTATCATATGATCTCACTGATATGAGGAATTCTTAATCGCAGGAATCAAACTGAGGGTTGTTGGAGTGGGGGGTGGGGTGGGAGGGATGGGTGACTGGGTGATAGACACTGGGGAGGGTATGTGCTCTGGTAAGCGCTGTGAATTGTGCAAGACTGTTGAATCTCAGATCTGTACCTCTGAAACAAATAATGCAATATATGTTGAGAAAAAAAAAAGAAAGAAGAAGAAGAAGAAGAACAAGAAGAAGAAGAAGAAGAAGAAGAAGAAGAAGAAGAAGAAGAAGAAGAAGAAGAAGAAAGAAGAAGAAGAAGAAGAAGAAGAAGAAGAAGAAGAAGAAGAAGAAGAAGAAGAAGAAGAAGAAGAAGGTAACGGGAGGGGAAGAATGAAGTGGGGGAAATTGGAGGGGGAGACGAACCATGAGAGACGATGGACTCTGAAAAACAAACAGGGTTCTAGAGGGGAGGGGGGTGGGAGGATGGGTTAGCCTGGTGGTGGGTATTGAGGAGGGCACATTCTGCATGGAGCACTGGGTGTTATGCACAAACAATGAATCATGGAACACTTCATCTAAAACTAATGATGTAATGTATGGGGATTAACATAAGAATAAAAAATTAAAAAAAAAACCATGCCTATTCCTAAAATTATTCCACCTCCCAAAACTATAATTTTTTTATTAGTTTAGGTTTTAGCCACCTTTTTGGAGAACAATATTTAATCAGTACTGAACTGCTAACATCTCAACAATTAATTTGTAATCTGTTTTAGAAACATCTACATGTCTAAGGGAAAAAAGTTATGTGATATACAAAGATCTATTTAAATATTAGATATTTTGGGGGCACCTGGGTGGCTCAGTCAGATGAGCGTCCGACTCTTGGTTTTGGCTCAGGTTTGCACTCAGTGGGGAGTCTACTAGAGATTCTCTTTCCCTCTCCGTCTACCCGTCCCCACTGCACACTCTCTCTCTCTCTCTCAAATAAATAAATAAATCTTTAAAAAAATAATAAAATATTAGGTATTTTCACATAGCAGTATACATTCTAGAAATCTGGTAAATGAAATATTTATATATTTTTTAGGTTCATGCAAGTATAAATAGTTTGAGTGTTCATTAAAAATTCACATTTCATCTTCAGGATGCTAAAATGTATTAATAAGCTTATAAACAAATATAACCCTTCATATATGTATTTATATGAGATGTAGAAAATTTATAATTCCATAAATAGTAATAATATATTCTGTGAGTATGGATTATTTTTCATACTGATACTAAACTCACTTTCCAACTTTTTCTCAGGAAAATGTATATTCTCATTATATGCTATAATAGAATTTTATTTTTCAAAAAAGCAGCATATATTATAATAGAAAGTGAGTACAATGTGGAAAGTAATATGCATATATATCCATAAGATTTTAGCAAATATGTTTTTGTATATTCTATAAAAAGATACATCAAAAGGTAACTAGAACAAAAAAAGAACATAATGAATGCTATTTTATAACCAGCTTCATTAATTTGATAGTTTAGTAAAATTTCCTGCATGTCCTAACACTTATACCCCAGAGACTTAGGTAATTTATATATTAAAGTCTGAACACTACCAGACTAGTAGATTTCCAATAAACATTTGTTGATTTAAAAAAAAAAAAGAAAGAAAGAAAATGTTTCTCTAGGAATAAATTCTCAAAGAGGGGTTGACAAGCCAAAGGACATGCTTTTAGGGCCAACTTTTAGGGCTCTTGTTTTATGTTGCACTCTTTTCACTAGAAATATTAAATAATATTTGGATTAGCCACAGCTGAAAGTTCCCTCTTGTCTGACCAAGTGCAAACACTAGATGATACTGTAACAACAGCCACAGAAACAAAAGGAGCAATAATCATGGTAATTTTTTTAAATTTGACATAAAATGCTAGTTACTGGTCGCCTGGGTGGCTCAGTTGGTTAAGCGACTGCCTTCGGCTCAGGTCATGATCCTGGAGTCGCGGGATCAAGTCCCGCATCGGGCTCCCTGCTCAGCAGGGAGTCTGCTTCTCCCTCTGACCCTCCCCCTCTCATGTGCTCTCTCTCTCTCATTCTCTCTCTCAAATAAATAAATAAAATCTTTAAAAAAAATGCTAGTTACTTATTGGTTTAAGTTATATTTGTTTTATTAGTTATAAATATGGATATTTTTTCACTTGTATACTACCCCTCTCTATTTTTTTATTTAGTGAATTTCCTTCTCATATCGCTTACTAATTTTATATTAGAGTTTACATTTTTCATACTAATTTTAAATATTTTTTGGTGGATGAGAGTGTAGTTTGAGGATAACATTTTTAAAGATAGCCATGCTCATTTGTTTATGTATTGTCTAGGGCCACTTTTGTTCTACAACCATAGAGTAGAGTAGTTATGACAGAACGTTATAACCCATAGATGGAAACTGTTGTTCAGCACCTGTCAGATACAAGTTAAATATAAAAGGGAAAAAGTATACACACACACACACATTATAAAATTATGTTATTTTTCACCTTTAAGTGTTTCATTCAACTTATTCTTTGATATCATATTCTTGTGTTTTAAGTATTTTTTAAACATTTCTTCAGATCTGTTGTGTTGGAAATAAATTCTCTAAATTTTGTCTACAAAGTTTTTTTTTTAATTTCACATCCTTTTTTTATTAAGACTTCATGTTTTTAGAGCAATTTTAGGTTTGTAGCAAAATTGAGAGGTAAGTACAGAGATTTCCCATTTATCCCCTGATGCCATGCATGCATAGACTCCCTACATCATCAATATCCCCTACATAATAGTACATTTGTTACAAGTAATAAACCTATATTGACACACTGTAATGACCCAATGTCTAGTTTACATCATGGTTTGCTGTTGGTGTTGTATATTCTGTGGGTTTGCACAAATATATAATGACATGTATGCATCATTATGGTATCATATAGAGTATTTTTATAGCCCTTAAAATCCTGTGCTCTGCCTCTCTATACCTCCCTCCTCCTCAGACCTGATGTTTTAAATGTTTATGTAGTTATGCCTTTTCCAGAATGTCATAAATTTGGAATCATATAGTATATAGCCTTTTCCAGATTGGCTTCTTTGACTTAGGAATACGCTTTTAAGTTTCCTCCATATCCTTTTATGGGTTTGATAGCTCATTTCTTTTTAGTGCCGAATAATATTTCATCGTTTGGATGTACATACCATTCCCTGACTGAAGGACATCTTGGTTGCTTCCAGGTTTTAACAATTATGAATAAAGCTGCTATGAATGTTTGTGTGCAGGTTTTTGTGTTGACATAAGTTCTCAACTGTTTGGGTAAATACCTAGGAGGGCTGTTGCTGGATAGTATGGTGATAGTGTATTTAGTTTTGTAAGAAACTGCCAAACTGTCTTCCACAGTGGCTATACCATTTTGCATTCCCATGAGCACTAAATGGGAGTTTCCATTGCTCCACATCCTCACCAGCATTTGATGTTAGTGTTCTGGAATTTGGCCATTCTAGTAGGTTGTAGTGATATCTTGTTATTGTGTTAATTTGAATTTCCCTGATAAACTATGTTGTGGAACATCTTTTCATATGCTGTTTTGCCATGTGTATATCTTACTTAGTGTGGTGTCTGAAGGTCTTTCATTTGTTTAAAATTTTTTTCTTGTTTAGTTTTAAGAGTTCTTTGTATATATTGGACAATAGTCTTTTATGAAATTTGGCAAATATTTTCTCCCAGTGTGAAGCTTGTCTGCTCATTCTCTTGATGTTGTCTTTCATAGAACATAAGTTTTTAAACTTTAATGAAGACTAACTAATCAGTTTTTTTCATGGATCATGCCTTTAGTGTTTTATCTAAAAAGTCACCACCATACCCAAGGTCATCTAGGTTTTCTCCTGTGTTATACTGAAGGAATCTATACTTCTGTATTTCATATTTAGGTCTATGGTCTATTTTTTAGATAGTTTTTGTGGAGAGTGTAAGGTTTGGTTCTAGATTCTTTTTTCTTTTTTCTTTCTTTTTTTTTTTTTTTTTGCATGTAGATGTCCAGTTATTCCAGCACCATTAGTTCCAAGACTATCTTTGCTCTATTATATTGCTTTTGCTCCTTTGTCAGAGATCAGTTGACCATATTTTGGGAGGTCTATTTCTGGGCTCCCTAGTACAATGCATTGCTTTCTTTGTCCATTCTTTCACCAAAACCACACACTGTCTTGATTACCAAGGCACTATAATATGTTCTGAAGTATGGTAGTGTCAGTTCTCCAACTTCATTCCTTTCCTTCAATATGGTGTTGGCCATTCAGGCTCTTTTGCCTCTTTATATAAACTTTATCAGTTTGTTGATATTCGCAATATAATTTGCTGGGATTTTTATGGGAATTGCATTGAATCTATAGATCAAGTTGGGAAGAATTGGCATTGTAGTAATATTGAGACTTCCTATTCATAAACATGACATATTTATCGATTTATTTAGTCCTTTAATTTCATTCATCAGAGTCTTGTAGTTTTCTCTATCTTGTACATATTTTGCCAGAATTAAACCCAAGCATTTACTATTTTTGGCTGTTTATGCAAATAGTATTGTGTTTTTAATTTGAATTTACATTTTTCTTGTTCCTGGTACCTAGAAAATCCATTGACTTTTATATATTAACCTTGTATTAAAAATACTTGTAATTTGTCTTAAGATTTCTACTTTCATCGATGTGTTATTTAGAAGTGTGTTGTTTAATCTCCATGCATTTTGCGATTTTCCAGCTATCTTTCTCCTACTGATTTCCAGTTTAATTCCTTTGTGGGCTGAGAATAAACATTGTATTTCTATTATCTTAAATGTGTTAAGGTGTTTTATGGCCCAGAATGTGGTCTATATTGGTAAATGCTCCATGTGAACTTGAGAAGAATTTGTATTCTTCTGTTGTTGGATGAAGTACTTTATACATGTCAATTATATCCAGTTGATTGATGGTGTTGTTGAGTTCAACTATGTTCTGACTGATTTTCTACTGCCAGATCTGTCCATGTGTGATAGAGGAGTATTGAATTCTCTAATTTAGATATGGATTCATCTGTTTCTCTTTGAAGTTCCATTAGTTTTTGCGTCATGTGTTTTGATGGGCTACTATTAGAGCATTCACACAATTGGGACTGTTATGTCTCCCTATAGAATAACCTTTTATCACTATGTAATGCCTCATCTTTATCCCTGATAATATTTTAGCTCTGAATTCTGTTCTATTTGAAATTAATATAACTACTCTAGTTTATCTTTTTTTAAAAAAAATTAGTATCAGCATAGTATATCTTTATCCATGCATTTGCTTTTAATTCATATGGGTCATTATATTTCAATTGGGTTTCTTATAAACACTATATAGATAGGTCTTATTTTGTGATGCATTCCAAAAATCTGTCTTTTAATTGGTACATTTCGGCCATTGACATTCCAAGTGATTATTGATGTAATTGGATTGATATCTACTGTATTTCTTACTGTTTTCTATTTGTTGCCCTTGTTTTCATTTTTATTTTTGTCTTCCATTATTTTTTCTGACTTCTGTAGTTTTAAGTATACATTTTATTATTCCATTTTCTCTCCTTTCTTAGCATGTCACTTATAAAGTTGATCCTTGAACAATAGGGGGGATTAGAGGTACCACACCCCCACCCCTCTCCTGCACAATCAAAAATTCACATATAACCTTTGACTCCCCCAAAACAACTACAAATAGTCTGCTATTGACTGGAAACCTGGGTTATGATAACATAAATAGTCCATTAACACATATTTTGTATGTTATATGTATTATATACTATATTCTTACAATGAAGTTAACTAGAAAAAGAAAATATTTTTAAGAAAATCATAAGGAAGAAAAATACATTTGCAGTACTGTAAAATATCCATGTATAAGTGGACCTGCACAGTTCAACCCCATGTTGTTCAAGGGTCAACTGTACTTGGTGTTTTTTATTCATTTTGCTTTTTCTGTTGTTGTTGTTAACTCTTTTATTGGGGACAGGAAGTAGTTTTTATTGGTAAGTAAAGATCGGGCAGTGCTGATGACTTCAGGAATGCAGGGCCTGCTACTTCTCTAAGGCCATGAGTAGAATGTATTTGACCCCACAGCCAACCAAAAGGAGCTGCTTTTCAGCTACCATGTATTCAAATCCATCCATGTTAAACTTGGCACTGCCTTACTTCTTGGAGATGTGGGTGTTCTAGCAGCCAGGTAACTTGAATTTGGCCCTGCATAGGGTCTCAATCCTTGTATTGTGGTGTGGAACTGATGGATCTGATGACTTGGCCAATGTGGATCCTGACCACTGTGCCCTGAGGCCAATGGCACTCCACATACCTGTCTGGGGCCTGGACTGGGACAACTTCAGACATAAATGTCCAATGGAAAGGTCTATCTCTTTGTTCTTAGGGCAACCCATATGCACAACAGACTGTGTATACTACTGAGGAAGCTGCTGTGTGCAGTCATTACACATCTGGGAAAAGAGCGTGGTTGGCCTAATTTGCTGTAGGTTTTTGTTGTTGTTTTGTTGTTTTTTATTTTTTTTAGTGTTTGTCCTAGAGTTTGCAATATACATTTTACAGGCTAATCCAAGTCCACTTTGAAATAATGCAATACACATCATAGGCATTGTGAGTACCATATAATAACAAAATAATACTAACTTCTCCTCCTGTCCCTTGTATCATTATTGTCTTTCATTTCCCTTATGCATAAACTTATGTAATCAAATACATTTTTGATATTATTATAATTAACACACTGTTATCTGATCACTTAATGATAAGAAAAACAATTTTTCATTTTTATTTTAGCTATTAATTCTTTGACACTATTCCTTTCTTTACATTGATCCAAGTTTCTGACCTACATATATTTTTTTCCTTCTTGCAAGGTGGGTTTACTGGCAAAAAGTTCCCTCAGTCCATCTGAGAAAATTTCTCCTTTATTTCTTTTTCATTTTTGAAGAATCATTTCTAGGTTGGTAGTCTTTTTTTCCCTATACTTTAGTTATTGGGTACAATTCTGGTAAGGTGTTTATTTTTCCCCTTTGGCATTTTTTCAGGATTATTTCTATATATCTGATTTCCTGTAGTTTGAAATGAAATTCCCAGGTGTAGTTTTCAAGGGGCATTTATCCTACTTAATACTCTGAGATTCCTGGGTCTATGGTTTTGTGTTTTTTATTAATTTGGGGGAACTCTGACATTATCATTTTGCATATTCTGTTTTTTAGGGGTTTTTTTGTTTTATTTTGTTTTGATTTCTTCTCCTTCTGGTAGTCCCATTATGTGTATGTTACACATTTTGCATTTGTCCCACAGTCCTTGCTCTTTCATTTTATTTTATTTTTCAATCTTTGTTGTCTTTGCTTTTGGTTTTTGATATATCCTCTAGCACAGAGATTCTTTCTTTAGCCATGTCCTGTGTTCTAAAAAGCCCATCAAAGGAAGCAAACCATCAGAGACTCTTAACAATAGAAAACAAAATGAGGGTTGATGGAGGGGAGGTGGGCAGGGGGTGGGCTAAATGGGTGATGGGTATTAAGAAGGGCACTTATTACATACAGCACCTGGTGTTGTATGTAAGTGATGAATCACTTAATTCTATTCCTGAAAACTTTAATACCCTACATGTTAACTCACTTGAATTTAAATAAAAAATTGAAACAAACAAACAAAAAAGGCATTCTTATGGTTGTTTTATCCACCTGTTTTTAATTGAAGTATAATTAACACACATTATATTAATTTCAAGTGTATACTATAGCAATTCAACATTTATATACATTATGGAATGCTCACCACAAAGTGTAGTTACATGTCACCATACAAAGTTATTACAATAATACTGACTATATTTTCTATGCTATATTTTACATTCCTTTGACTTATTTTCTAACTGGAACTTTGTACGTCTTAGTCCCCTTCACTGATTTTGCCTATCTCTCTACCTCTCTCCCATCTGACAACCACCAGTTTGTTCTCTAAATTTATGAGTCTCCTTTTTTTTTTTTTTAGTTTCCACATACAAGTGAAATCATACTGTATTTGTCTTTCTCTGGCTAACTTATTTCACTTAGCATAATACCCTTTAAGGTCAATCCATGTTGTTGCAATTGGCAAGATTTCTTTCTTTTTTCTGTCTGAGTAATATTCCTCTGTGTGTGTGTGTGTGTGTGTGTGTATCTATCAGTGGACACTTGGGTTGTTTCCATATCTTGGTTATTGTAAATAATGCTGCAATCTATTATGTTTCTATACATTAATGACAAACTAGCAGAAAAAGAAATTTAAAAAACAATTCCTTTTACAAAATTGCATCAAAAAATACCTAGGATTAAATTTAACCAAGGAAGTGAAAAACTTGTACTCTGAAACTTATAAGACATTGATGAAAAAACATTAAAGATGTTACAAATAAATGGTAAGATATTTCACAGTTGTTTTAAATTCTTGGTCTGATAATTCCAACATTTCTGCTGTGTCTGTTTCTTATGTTTGTTCTGTCTCTTCAAATAGAGCTTCTTTGTTTTTTACCTTTTAGTATACCTTGTAATTTTTGTTCTTGATAGTGGGACATGATGTACTGGATAAAGGAACTGCTGTAAATAGATCTTCAGTAATATGGTGTGAGGTATGGTGGGAGGGTAAGTGATCTATGGTGCTATGATTTGATCTCTCTCTATCGGTGAATCTATGCCTTTGGACTATGTACTTCACAAGTGTTTTTCAGTGTTTTTCTGTTTTTGTTTGTTTGTTTTGCTTACTTGTTTTGTTTCCATTAGGTGAGATAGGATGGCTAAAGAGGGTAGGAATTGGTATTTCCCTTTTGCCAGGTCAGTTAGGCTGTGATAATACCACAGCGAGTTAGGCTCTGGTTAATTGGTTTCTGCTGAGGGCAGGTCTTGTTAAGAACACACTGCTGTTCAGTATTTCAGAATGCTTCCTTTTCACTTCCCTCTGCTAGATCTGAAGGGGATTTTCCTGAGATCTCTACTGTGAGAAACTGTTTAAGCTTCTGGAGGTAAACCTCACAAAATTCTCGTCCTCCCTACACTGCCTGGGTCCCCTGGAAGTTTCAGCTATCAGTTATCCACCCTGAGTCTCCAGCAATTCATCAATTACAGTTCTGGTGTTGCTGCTCTGGCATTGGTTCTTGCAGAAAGCTCTACTGTGAGTCTCTGCTCAGGTAAGCCCCACAACTTCTTATATTCACCTGGCTGTCTCTCCAGTCTTGAGGGCAGTGTTTTGCCCTGTGTCCTCTCTTCTTGAGCACACAAGAAGAGTTATTAATTTTTCAGTCTGTTCAGCTTTTTACTTGTTAGTACAGAGTGGTGACTTCCAAGTTTTTTACATGTGGAACTGGAAAATGGATTCCATTTTTTTTCATATAATAAACTTTTTATTTGAGAGTAGTTTGACATTTATGGGAAAGTTACAAAGATATTACAGAGTTCCCAGGTTTCTCCTGGGAACCAGGAGAGGTTTACCAAAAACCACCAAATCTCAGGCAAAGGGGTTCACCACCAAAATGCAGATTTACATGGTAAACCTGAGGGTCAAAAACACTCAACTTACAAAAAAATCTTATATTTTCGAACAATTCATTACCAGAAGCAAAACCTGATTACATACATGTTTCAAAATAGGTGACAAAATAACAAATTCCAGCTTTCACTGTGAAGCTAACCAAAGAAAATGCCTCTACCCAAGATTGGCCCATTATTTCACTCAGAGTGAAACATTCTGAGGAGCTGTAAAAATATTTAAACATAAATACTTAGGTTTACACACAACACACATATGCACACATATGCACCATAGCCAGTTTCTCCTGTATTAACATTTTTCATTAATATGGTATATTTAAAAATATATATATGACATATTTTTCACAGTATCAATGCATTATTGTTATACCAAGTCCATTCTTTATTCACATTTCCTCAGTTTTTCTAAATGTTCTTTTACTGCTCTAGGATCACATGCAAGATAACTATTACATTTATTCATCATCTGTAGGCTTCTACTAGCTGTAAGAGTTCATCTGTCTGACTTCCTTGTTCTTGATAACCTTGACAATTGTGAGAAGTACTGGTCAGGTATTTTGTAGAATGTTTCTTGTTTGAGGGTTTCTCATGATTGCACAGGGGTAATGCATTAATGGGAGTCAGACCACAGAGGTAATGTGCCATTCTCACAATTTCATATCAAGGATATATATTCTCATGATGACTCATTACTATTGATGTTAACCTTGATAGAGAGTTGAATTATCTACATAAATTATTTTGATTAATTATCCACAAGCGTTTCACCTATCTTTTCCCATTTATTTATTTAATCATGTGCTTATGTCAGTATTCATGAATTTGTATTTTATATTTTGTGTTATAATCCAATAATTATTTATTTTTTTGCTCATATTATCCCAGCTTTGTCCACTGGGAGCTCTTTTAGTTGATTCTTGTGTGTCCTTTAATATGCCCATACTCCCATTTGTGTATGTATGTTTAGCACTTTCCTACTTTCTGGCATTATAAAACTCATATCTTTCCTGTCCTGGTCCTAGAATTCCAAGGAACTCTAGTTTCTTTTAATGGAGAATGGTATTAGAAATTAAGATCTGGGCATTAGGTGTGCTCTTGTTTTATTTATTTATTTGCGGGCGGGAGGGGGTTGGTTTAGTTTTTCCCCTATGGATCCCATAATTTCATTCTGTGCTCATTTTCTTCATTTTCAAATACGTTTTTTAGAAGTTCCTTGAGTTTATTGGTGCTAGATTTTAACATCCTTAGCCTTTGTTTATTTTTAAGTGATTTTATCTTTTCATCAATCTTGAAAAATTAATTATAAAAATATAGATTTTCCTGGTTTATGGCATAATCATTTTATACATGAAATTTGCCTCTTTTTTATAATTATGTATTTCTTAATTGAATATTATTAAGTAATTTTATAGCTTACATTGTTTTGAAGTGTAGTTGAAGTATTTAATTCTAGAAGACTTTAAGGTAAAGATTTTCTTTTCATTGTCCAACTCATGTTATGAAAGGTATTTCTCAATCACCTGAGACTAAAATCAAGTTACCTACAAAGGAATAAACTCAGAAGAGCATCATATTTCTTCTCCTTCATGATTGAACATTTTAGACATACATATTAAGGACTGTGATAATTTGAAATGAGAAGATGTTGCTCTATGAATTCTCTTTCCAACCATAGTCATCTCCATGGGTCGTGATCCATGCTCTCTCCTCTCCCCTCTTCTCATCTCATATTTACTTCAGCATTCCAACTGCAGTATACTATATCTATGTAAAGTGTTTTAAGGACTTTTCAAAAGACCAATTGTTATATTCATTAGGCTGAGTTTTATGTATAGCTATGATTTAAATTGACTTAGTTATTGGGGCGCCTGGGTGGCTCAGTCGTTAAGTGTCTGCCTTCAGCTCAGGTCATGATCCCACAGTCCTGGGATCGAGCCCCTCATCAGGCTCCCTGCTCAGCAGGAAGCCTGCTTCTCCCTCTCCCGCTCCCCCTGCTTGTGTTCCTGCTCTCGCTCTCTGTCAAATAAATAAAATATTTTTTAAAAATTAAAAATAATAATAAAATAAATTGACTTAGTTATTAATTAATCTTCTAAATTACAGATGCTAAGTTTAGGTTTATATATCATGCCATTCTACTGATTGGGTAAAAAAAAATAGGATTAGGGTGATTATAGAGGCAAGAAATTAGTTCAGGTGAAAGATGAATCCTTGAAAAGGGAAACTGGGTGTTGTGCCATATTTTAAATTTATTTTTAATGAAGCATTGTTAGAACTTATACCAGTACATGTAACTTGAGTGAGATGATAAAGACAAAGTAGAGAATCAGTCTAATTAATTACTCCTGGTGGTAAATATGATCTCATAGTCATAAAAATCAGAATAAGAATGTTTTAGTAGAATTAGATTTGTGTACACTTATAAAATTATATATTAAGATACTTTATATAAATATGAAGATATATAATCTTGAAAATTAGCTCATTTAATAGTTAAGTGGTAAATGTTGATATTAGAGCTAACAGAAATCGTTTAACCTTACACCATATTATGTGGTACCTGGGGACATGTCTATGGAAACTCTTTCCTTCTTCTTTATGCAGCTTTATGGAGTCATAAATATGAAAACCAAAACCCTCAGGATACTTCAGTATGTTGTTTCCAGCTCTGTTTTATTATTGTGATGATGATTATTATTAGTTTGCTTGTTTTCTCTTCTCAGGAAAATAAACATGTCATTCAACCTACCAATTATCAAAATCTTTACATTGAAAAGAGATAGTATTTTCTTTAGAAAAAAATATTTCATGATGCTCAAATGCTTTATATGGAATATAATTCTAGCTACTCTGATACTGCATTTGGGAACAAGATCCTTGTCCACTTACCCACTCATTCTTCCTATGTTGTCCTCAGTATCACTAGAGCTTCATGGAACAATGTTTGAAAAGCATTAACATATCACAATTTTCTTATTTAATATAAAAGAAAATAAGATTCAGTATGTGTGAAAAAACTAGAGGATATCAGGTATATTTACAAATACCTTTGCTTATGCTGTTCCTGTTGAAAGGATATTTTCATCTTATCTATTTCCATAAATATTTAATTATTGATAGACCTTCTGATAGTGATGGTAGGATATCTTGCTATTTCTTATATATGGTATAAAGAACACCAATACCGCTCACAAAAATGTTTTGGATCTAAGTGTTTAAGCAGTTCCACCTTTTTAAATACAAGCTGATTCAGGAAATGGTTAGTAGATCAGAAGTAACACTGAAATAATTATAGGATCATGCAGGTTTGTCCTAAAGGGGTAAAGCCTAAAGAGTGATAGATTTTTCACTTAACACACACACACACACACACTCTCACACACACACACACACCTGCCCAATTTACAAAACATTCAACTCTCCTCTTTCTCCATGGGTTGTTTCTTCTAATTTTGATAAACTTACCCTTAATAAAATAATAAAGGACTAATTATCCTCAGAGTAAAGAGATAGCAGCAAGTTGTGGTGACTGAACCCATTGGAGCATGCATGCATGCCCCACTGAAAGATGGTGGCAGCTATTTATCTCACCTGCTTGTAACCACATTGGAATGGAGAGCTAGTTTTTGCCAGCTCCTCAGATATTTTCAAATCATATCAGAAATACAGATTTAATAGGAAATCCAAAATTTTCAATATTAGCCAAAAATATTCATTTAACACTGCATAGGTCAACACTGTATAGGAAGAACACATTATGTCAATAAGCCAGATATGGCCTATGAAATACCGCTTTGGAATTTCTTTCAATTATATATATTTGACCATAGGCACTTAAGTAATTAATCTACTCAACAAATAGTGAACATAGTACCTGTCACCAATTGTTATAATTAGTTTGCACATATTTTTCATTGATTTTTCCAAAAAAACCTCTGTGATTAAATATTTTTCTTACCCTCACTTTAAAGGAGAAAAATTGGAGGCACAGGTAGTTAAGTGTTGTTCTGTTAGTATAAGAATGACTGTTACAAGAAACAAACAAAACATATATATTGGCTCCAATATAATAGAAGTTAATGTCTCACATAAGTAAATTCCAAACAACTGTTCCAGTTACATAAGCAGCTCTCCTCCAAATGATGATTCAAGGACCCAGGTTTCTCTCTAGTGGCTCATCTTCAAATCCTGACTTCCAAATTCATTTTGCATATCATCATCAAACTAGTAGATGGAGAAAGAGCATGGAAGAACATATGGAAGAGGTTCCCATGATCCAGGCCAAGAACCAGTCTCAAGGAAGAAGAGAAAATTAATTAAATGAAAATATGACCATTTTCTATCATAGTCGGTTAGTATCTGAATCAGGAGATGAATCCAGATTAGCCACATCCAGATCCTACACTCTCATTGAATGCTAGTTACTAAGATAGGGTCATATAGTAAACAGCACAGAGTTTTCAATCTGCAGAAAAGGCAGACAGTTGGGATAAATTTATAGGCATGGTGTGTGTGTGTGTGTGTGTGTGTATAAAATTATTCATGAGATAAGATTGGGACCCATGATATATATGATGAAACTGAAACATAAAGTGAGTTCAGAGGGAAAAAATGTGTTTCCTTTGTAAGTAAAATGGGAATATTATTGCCACAAGAAACAGCATTTGTGATAAATTCAATAGCACATAAAAAAATTAAATTTAGAAAGCTAATATAATTGGATTTGAAAGAACTAAAGAAGGGTAATAAGAAACAAGGCTATATAGAAGACAGGATGATGTAAGACTCATCATACGTTAATACTAAGGAAGTCAACATTTACCCTAAGGTCAACGAAAGCCATTAAATAATTCAGAAGAGAAATAAATCAACCAGACTTAGTCATGCAAACATTTATTTTAATAAATGGAAGCCTGGAAAATGGCTTGAAAAATTAAAAGAATGATGTGAAGCAAGCATTTCAGCTTATGTGAGGTGAGAGGATAAGTGAAGAAGAGGGTCTATGATGCTTTGAATTAGGGGGTCATAGAGATGACAAGTAAATGGGATCAAATGATGTTTAGAAAATAATTGTGGCTTAGCTTGCAGCATGGCTGGATGTGAGCAATGAGTGTGAATCATAATGCCCATCAGGTTTCTGGATTGAGCAAATGAATGAATTTTTTCATTTAATGCTATCTATTCAAGAAAGAATGGAGAATGGAGGGGAATATTATGAATGCAGCTTTCTATAGTTTGTAATGATAAAATGGGAGTAATCAAAGCACCTACCTAATGAGATTGTTCTTAACATAGGAAGCATGCCTTACAGTAAAAAAAAATCACATAAGAAATGTCATTCTTTTTTTTTTTTTTAAAGATTTTATTTATTCATAAGAGACAGAGGGAGAGAGAGGCAGAGGGAGAACCAGGCTCCCCACTGAGCAGGGAGCCCAATGTGGGACTTGATCCCAGGACCCTGGGATCATGACCTGAGCCAAAGGCAGACACTTAACCATCTAAGCCACCCAGGCGCCCAAGAAATGTCATTCTTATTTTTTTCTATGAATATGGGTTTTTTGGTTGTTTTTGTTTGTTTTCAATTTCAGTACCTACATCTCTAAGTGTTTTAGTTCTTAACCTTCTACTATTCACTCCCTAGCCCTCCTTCCTGAGTGTGCCCTGGCTCATGATCTGGCAAATTACTGGGACACTGGGGAAAACCCTCCTGTCAATGGCTCACAAAGATTACCAACAAGTGAACACTATCCTTTCTCCTCCATAATTTCATTCCAGTGTCCTCTATTTCTTCCCATGTCACATTTGGGATGTACAGGTATTTATGAGTCTGCCTAAAGTTCTCAAAACTCTAGGATCTATAATGTCATCTTCTAGGACCCCATGGATCTCTCCCCATTCCTCTACCCAGTCTGGGATAAACTCTAATGGGAAGAACATGGCTGCCTCATTGCCCCAATTTCTATAAGATGCTTTATCAGGAACACCTCTTCAAGGCTTCTGTTTTCTTAAGTATTTAAAATTTTGTCAAAAAATATTTTTCACATGATAATACATATCCAGCCAATCTACAGTGAGAAATATAGATGACTAGGGTTTTTTTTTTTTAATGGAAAGGAAAAGAGTAAACATTTAATAAATGTAGTGGACTCATAGAAAATATCTAATAATTTCAAGATATTATAATATTGTAATTACTTCACTCATTTGAAAATGTAAACTAACAATTAGACAGATTGATTGAGAGCTCTGAAGACAGTCGTGGGCTACATACACTGATATAGAAATTGCAAATACATGGATGGCTCAGTGAACATTGTAAATCATTTAGCCATCATCAGATTTCCCATTCAGACTTCCTACCATAGTGCCAATATAGTTTAGGTATCCATTCCTCCCCAAAAAGCCCATAGAACTCGGTGAAAATTGATCCATCTCTAGTTCCTGGGGAGGATATTAATTAAACTGAACTTCTAAAGTAGTCAGGGCAATCTTATCCATTTTGCCCTAAGTATATGTCAGAGTACAGAATTAAGAAAATCAACAAATAGCATTGCCTTAGAAAGGCTAATTGGTTCTGGGATATACATGTGACCTAAATTGGTTCAGGTGTACTGATTAGAAGAGATTTTTATTCCTTAATGGAGATATGCTGTCTCTTCCCTCCCTGCACATTAATACAGTAGCAAATTTGCACAATTACTCTTTGTCATCTTTGTAACCATGAGAAAGCCAGCCTAAAGACAAAAAATGAGAAAATAATACAAACAGAGCTGCAACCCCTGGTCATAGACCTGGAGGTATCACTATTCCATTATAAGACTTTCGGGTTTTGGTTTCTCCTATAATTAGTCAAAAATATTTGTCCTAAAATAGATAGTAACTGAGGTCATCAGTGTATATCACATTGCATAAGGAGAACATGAAGAATTAAACAACAAAAATACAAACAAATCTAGCATGTTAGGTGAAGAGAACTATTCACTTTTGAGACAACTCTGAGGATGTATGACTCATTGGAGAAGCATATGAACAATTGAAACTACAAAATTATAGATGGGAAGTTAACAAAAATAATAATGTATGCAAATATATCCATTTTCCCTAAACATTAGCTAACATGAAAATGACCCTGGAATTTTGGTAGCATCTATGTTTATTATAGCAATAATGCCTAAGTGCTCTGATACAGAAAACATAAATACCCTTTCGGTAACTGCGTAGTGTATCTCTTCCAGTACTTGTGCTGTCAAATATTACGACATCAGTGTAATATTATTCTCAGAAAGGCAAAACAAAATAAAACATGACACTAATAATGTTATATTTAATTCATGGTAATTTGATGTTCTTGTTTTTTACGATCAGGATAAAATAGCTTGTGTAAGATAATACATTTGATTCATTCTGTACCAAGTCTTCTTTATTATGAGGCTTATAAAAGCATCAAATAATTACAACAAACAATTTAGTGGGAACTTATTACTACAAATAACTTCTAAATTGAAATGTTAGCTTGGATAATTTCAAAAAATAGCAACAGCAAAGAATGCTAAGTACTTTAAACACCCCATGAGGTGAGCTACCATGCTGTGATGCCTATCTTTAAAAAATCCCTTCAAGATGTCCATTTCAGATTGGAAGGTTAGGGATCCATTTCATTATTATAGTTACCCTCTCTCCCCTTTGCCAATCGCTTGGGCAGTCACCAACATATTCCTTATTCCAAAATGTGTAATATATTTTACTAAAATATACTTACATACAACATTAAGTTGAATGTTTCTTTGAGCTGTTCTGGAAGCAGAACCTTTATGTAAGTTTCCAGATGACAGGTTTTTGCCTTGAGGATTCTTAGGGGTGAGAGAATTCATGAGATTGTAAGAGGTTCAGTTATGCAGATTGTTAGTACCCAGGAAGAAGTAAGAAAAACTGCCTTCCTAAAAAACTTGGTACTCTCTGTCATGATTGAGAGGCAGTTGTTATTTAATCACAATCATATTTCAGTGGTACCTGGAAAAATATTTTGAAGTAATGAAATTTGTTGTATTGGAAACAATTTGTATAAATAGAATAATTTACTAAATCAAATGGATATTGGTAGAAACTGACTCTTCTTTATCTTAGAATCACAGAACATGGCTAAAAATATGAAATTCTGTGGGGTATTTGTACTCTTCAAACATGTCTTCAATTAAATTTAGAAACTTTCTTTTCCGATGCCTCAGTGATTAAATCTGTGCATAGTCAATCTTACAGAATCAATAAATAATCAAGATGTATCTCCATAAAGATTTACTACTCACCAACCTCTACATTCTGAGCTTTGGTGCTCAGTGAAATGTATGGTGGAAGGAAAACAACATGAGGAGACTATTAGGCTATTATCAGAAAAAGAAGGGGCACCTGGGTGTCTCAGTGAAGCACCCAACTCTTGGTTTCGGCTCAGGTCATGATCTCGGGTCATGGGATCGAGCCCTGCATCGGGCTCTGCGCTCAATGCAGTCTACTTCAAATTCTCTCTCTCTCCCTCTCATTTGCTCACTCTCACTCTAGTAAATAAATAAAATCTTTTAAAATTTTTAAAAAAAGAAAAAGAAAAGATAACAAATGTTGGTGAGAATATAGAGAAAAGGGAACCCTTATACACTATTGGTGGGAATGTAAATTGTTACAACCATTATGGAAAACATGTGGAGGTTCCTCAAAATATTAAAAATAGGATGACATTATGTTCCAGCAACCCTTCTCTTTGGGTATATATCCAAAGTAGATTAAATTAGTACTTCAAAGAGATATCTGCACTCCCATGTTCACTGCGGTATTATTTACAATAGCCAAGATATAGAAACAACATAAGTGTCCATCTATGGATGAATGGATAAAGAAAGTGTGATATATAGATATCTATTTATCTATATATAGAGATATATATGTGTATATATCTCTATATATAGAGATATATATGTATATATATATACATATATATATGTATGTAATTCATCCTTAAAAATAGAGAGACCCTGTCATTTGCAACAACATAAATGAATCTAGAAGACATTATGCTAAGATAAGCAAGACACAGCAAGAAAAATACTGCATGATCTTACTTACATGTCGAATCTAATTAAATTGAATACATAGAAACAGAGTAGAATAGTAGTTAACAGGGTCATAGAGGTGGAGGAAATGGGAAGATGTTGGTCATAAGGATACAAAGATGCAGTTATGTAGGATGAATAAATTCTAGGGATCTAATGTACAGCATAGTGATTAAAGTTAATAATGCTGTATTCTATACTGGAAATTTGCTAAGAGAGTAGATTTGAGGTGCTTTCCAAAAAAAGGCACTATGTGAGGAGATGGACATGTTGATTAGTGTGATTATAATAATAATTTCACTGTGTATGTGTGTGTATATGTACATATAAAACATAATATATACCTATATATGTTTATTATAAAATAAAATCAAATAAAAAGGAATGATAAATATTAACACTAAACATAGCAATCCCTAATCTAAACTGAGCTGTTGTGGGTATATATTTTTTCTTTTTTTCTTTTTCTTTTTTTAATGATTAATATGATGTCGCTAATTCTAGTGTATACATTGTGAGAATATTCTAAAATTACTTTTTTTTCCATAACCTCCATTGACTTCTTTTTAACCTGACATAGCAAATTGCTTCTGAAGGTCTTAAGATAAATAGACTAGACATTTGAAATTAAAATACCATCATTTGTAATTACTAAGTAATATATCATGTTCTTTCAAAATCATTTATTATAATACAACTGAGGTGATGAGCCTCTAATACTAATCCAGAATTGCTATTTTGCCTTTGTCTTATTCTAATGAAAATATTTGAGATTGCAGTAAACAGTTTTGGTTATTCAGATTATATTTCCAAATCTGATGCACAACTAGTTCTAGCCTCTATGATTCGGAGGCTACAAGCCTGCACTATTCTAGACATGAGAGGAAAATAATTGATTCTCAATACTAATGCCCTGCCTTTATTTGTTGGTATAATCATTACCCTGTGGCATTTATATCCTATATTGAGCCCAAATTGTAATTTAAAAAATCATCTGCAATTGTTTTACTAAAGAAATATTGAGGGACACAAATACGATGGTAATTGGGCTCTTTTAATTCTTGTACATATATTGTCTCATTTATTCTTCATAACAACACTATGAAGTAAGATATTAATATCTTCTTCATTTATAAATAATGAAATGAGCTACAGAGATATTAAAGGACTAACTTCAAATAATACCTATATATAGTAGCATCAAATTTCAAAAATGTCTGATCTTAACTATTACTGCACATTTGAGACACATTGAAAAACTAAAAATGTAAGTATATTTAGATAAAAATAATCAGAAAAATATATGGCAAATGTGAAAAAATCCTTCTTGATTCTCCTATTCCTTTTATTCTTCCTACGTTAAACCACATATACTAATATTTAGTCCCCTAAATATTTTATAGTGTAATATTATGCAAAATATACACAAATTAAAATATTTTATTTCTTTTTCCTTTCATATAAATTGGATCATGCCTAACATTGATCTTTTATCACATAAATATTACAAAGATCACAGAGATATTTCTTATACTTTTTTTTTATTTCTTATACTTTTAACTGACATATAGACTTCCATTGTGTAGATTTCATTATAATTTATTGAAGGATATGGGCTTAAACGTCTCAAAAATTCTAAAATGCTGTAAAGCATCTAGAAATTATTTTTATAACTCAGTTAATGTCATTTTTGCATATGCAGCTAATATCCCAGGACAGTAGGAAAAATCTTATAATATAGAAGAATAGAAGGAGGCTATAAATAAAGCTTGCTAAGGAATAAAAAAGCTCTGAAAATATGACTGAAAAGAGTGGGTTATAAAATCCAGGGAAATGGTGCCTTGGGTTTTAACAATTGAATAGGTATGGAGCCTTGGGCCCATGCCTTGTGGGTTCATTGAAACAGGATCATGTATAAAGCCACAATCTTTGAGAAATAGAGAGTCAGGAAATTTATGCTCAACAAGAAAAGAATATGGCATAGTGAACTAAGTCATCCTTGATTCTTGGTGGAAAAAATACCAGAATAATACTTCTTGAGATTTTGTACTCATAACCTGGTATTTATAAATAATTAAGGTATGAATTTATACAATAATATGTTCCAGGATTCTCCAAGTGATACATTTAGATAACATTAACTGTGTTAATAGCTATGAAGTATTTAGAATAATGCCAAGTAACTAATAAATGCTGCTAAATAACATATACACACATACATATGTAAGTGAATATACATATATTTATATTTATAGAATTAAGTACTTTTTTTTTTTTAAGATTTTATTTATTTATTTGACAGCGAGAGACACAGCAAGAGAGGAAACACAAGCAGGGGGAGCGGGAGAGGGAGAAGCAGGCTTCCTGCAGGGCAGGGAGCCCGATGCGGGGCTTGATGCGGGGCTCGATCCTAGGACCCTGGGATCATGACCTGAGCCGAAGGCAGACGCTTAACGACTGAGCCACCCAGGCGCCCCATAATGAAAAATATTTTTAACAAAATTTCTTGGTAACCAATAGATCTAGTCATTCAGAAAGTTAATAAGGCTATCGGAAATTTGGAGAACATAATTAGCAAACTTAATCTAGCAAATAGTGAATAATAATCTCCATAATAATAAAAGAGAGCACTAAAAACAAACTACAGTTGACCCTTGAGCAGCACAGGTCTGAACTGTGTAGGTCCACTTTTTTTTTTTTTTTTTTTAAGGTTTTATTTACTTATTTGACAGAGAGAGACACAGCAAGAGAGGGAACACAAGCAGGGGGAGCGGGAGAGGGAGAAGCAGGCTCCCCGTGGAGCAGGGAGCCCGATGCGGGACTCGATCCCAGGACCCTGGGATCATGACCTGAGCCGAAGGCAGACGCTTAACGACTGAGCCACCCAGGCGCCCGTGTAGGTCCACTTTTATGTGTGTTTTTTACAATACAGTACTGTAAATATATTTTCTTTTCCTTATGATTTTCTTATTAATATTTCATTTTCTCTACCTTACTTTATTATAAAAATACAGTATATAATAACATACAGACTATGTGTTAATCAACTATGTTATAGGTAAGGCTTCTAGTCAACAGTAGAGTATTAGTAATTAAGTTTTTGGGAAGTGAAAAGTTATATGCGGATTTTCAACTACACAGAGTGTTGACACCCCGAACTCCCACATTTTCAAAGGTGAACTGTATATAATAGGCTGATTTCTAAAAATCAGCATTATAGTAGTCCCCTCCTTATCCACAGTTTTGCTTTCTGAGGTCCAGAAGCACATGATCCTCTTTCTGATGAATGGTTAGGTCAGTAGTGACCTAATGCTACGTCACAAGGCCTACATCATTCACCCCACGTCATCTCAGCATGAAGGCATCATCTCACATCAAAACAAGGAGAAGGGTTAGTAAAGTGTAATGTGATATTTTGAGAGAGAGGCCATATTCACATAATTTTTATTAGAGTATATTGTTACAATTGTTCTATTTTATTATTATCATTGCTGTTCTCTTACTGTGCCTAATTTATAAATTAAACTTCATCATAAATATGTATGTATAGGAAAAAAAACATCGTACATGTAGGTTTCAGTACTATCCATGCTTTATTTATTCATTTTGTTTTGTTTTTTAGTATTTATCATGTGCTAGAGACTATATTTTGTACTATTGATTCATTAGCCCCTTTAATTTTTAATCAACTACAATTTAGGCCATTTATATTTTAAACCTAGGGAATTTAAGATACAGATGCCTAATCTAATAAGCACATTTCATCAAGTTAATAAATATATTTTATTTCTAGTTTTCTCATTTGAATTATATTAATTAAAATAAGTTTAAATAAGCATATGACTTTTTGTTTTTTTCTGTTAAGATAGAACATTACAATTATGGATGTTCTAATACTGAACTATCCTTGACTCCTTGGGATAAATGCAACTAGATCATGATACATTAACCTTTTAACAAATTTATGTGTAAGTTTGATAATATTTTAATTAATGAAATTTATACGTAGTTTCCTTTTTTGCCATTTTTTTTTTTTGGCCTTTAGAATCAACAGTAAGAGTTTTTGTCTTTTAGTATATTGAACACATTTTGTATAACATGAAGATTACTTGAAATCTAAATTTTCATCAAAACTCTTCCCAAGGGCGCCTGGGTGGCTCAGTTGGTTAAGCAACTGCCTTCAGCTCAGGTCATGATCCTGGAGTCCCAGGATCGAGTCCCGCATCAGGCTCCCTGCTCAGTGAGGAGCCTGCTTCTCCCTCTGACCCTCCCCCCTCTCATGTACTCTCTCTCATTTTCGCTCTCTCAAATAAATAAATAAATCTTTAAAAAAAATTAAAAAAAAAAACTCTTCCCAAAAATTGTTTAAACTTAGTGTCATCTTTTTTAATCATCAACTGATTTATTCTTGGTTTTCCAGTGTATTAGGCATTACTGGCCTATATTTATCTGCCAGAGCACTAAATTTACTAGTTTTTCAAATATATTGAGCTCATTTCTCATCTACACATCTGCAGCTATATTCCTTTTTTCTATCTTTATTTTATTTATTTATTTTTTTAGTCTCTCCTCACTTACTCAGCAAATATTTATGGATGTCTCTTATGTGACTAGAATTGATCAAGAACCAAAGTTTCTTGTTCTCAAAGCTTTTGCTTTCCAGTGGAGTAGAAGGATGAAGCACTAAACTAATAAAAATAAATAAGTAGCATTATACCAGAGAGTTATAAGTCCTGTCATAGAAAAAAACTATGTGATGAAGAGTGATGGATCATGGGCAAGTGGTAGTTCAGGGAAGGCCTCTTGGAGATGGAGACAAATGACACTTAACTAACATAGAAGACAATATTATTCTCACAAGTTCCAAAGCCCTGAAGCAGAAGAGAACTTTCACTGTTCAAAGAAGTGAGTAGGCTAATGCTGTAGGAGCTTAGTGAGGAAAAGAAGGAAATGAGAAATGGGCAGAGGCCAGATCATCCGGGGTACTGTAAGTCATCATAGGTTGCTAGCAATTTATAAAAAAGTTAATCAAGGATCACTAGAGGATTTTAGCCAAAAGAGTAAAAAATAATATATATATATATATATATATATACACATATATATATATATAAAATCTTTTTTTTTAACTTTATTTATTTGTTCATGAGAGACAGAAAGAGAGGCAGAGGGGGAAGCAGGCTCCCCAAGGAGCCGGGAGCCCAATGCGGGACTCGATCTCAGGACCCCGGGATCATGACCTGAGCTGAAAGCAGATGCTTAACCATCTGAGCCAACCCAGGCGCCCTATGTCTATCATCTTGCTTTGTGTACATATTGCTTCCCCAAAGCACAGCATTTTATCTGTTCCTATTTACAGTTTGCTTTCTCTGGCTTTCTGTACTTACTTTATTCTTGTCATAAAATATTCTTATAGATGCAAAAGCATATCTGCATTTTCCCCTAAAAATTAATAAGCCTCGTATTTAGATGTGTTGAATGTATCTTCACATCTATGTCAAAATTTACTAATTTTGATGAGAAAAATAGGATATAGCCCTGATTCTTTTCTTAATATGTGCTCTATAAACTGTTCTGTGATGCATTTTAAGAGCTTACAAATATGTTCATTTACGATTCTCAATATCCGTATCAAAGAGATGTGGAGGAAAAATAAAATAACAAAGTAGAATATTATAAAAACAAAAACAATATAATAAAATTGTTAAATTAAGATATCTCACGATTTTATGCCCATGGTTTTCTAATTCAATTAATTGCTCATTACAAGATGTAAAAATCCCCCAGAGGGACACCTGGGTGCCTCAGTCCCGGCTGCCTTAGGCTCAGGTCGTAATCTCAGGGTACTAGGATCATGTCCTGCGTCCGGCTCCTTGCTCGGCAGGGAGTCTGTTTCTCCCTCTGCCTGCCACTCCCCTGCTTGTGCTCTCTCTCTCTCTCTCTCTCTCTGGAAAAGAAATAAAATCTTAGGGGTGCCTGGGTGGCTCAGTCGGTTAAGCGTCTGCCTTCGGCTCAGGTCATGATCTTAGGGTCCTGGGATCGAGCCCCACATGGGGCTCTCTGCTCTGCGGGAGGCCTGCTTCTCCCTCTCCCACTCCCCCTGCTTGTGTTCCCTCTCTCGCTGTGTCTCTCTCTGTCAAATAAATAAATAAAATCTTAAAAAAAAAGGAAAGAAAATCTTAAAAAAAAAAAATCTCACCAGAAAAAATTCCAGCGAAGAAGTGAGTAATTCAATAAGTGCAGGTATTAACACCAGTAACCTTATTCAATGTAGGCTCCTTCCTAGGCTATATTTAAATAAGTGTTCTCTATAAATAGCATTACTAGCACTGTGATCGATCATACCAAAATATTGAAATTCAGACTTGAAAAGAATTAACTCTTTCACTGTTGTCATACAGATGAATTGGTTAACATGTTGGAACAAATTACTACAAGTCTGCCTTCGTAATACAAGGATGTAGTATATTATTTTGACTGAGATGAACAAATTATTTTTGCCATGGCCTGATATTATTGCTAGTTCACTAATATCAAGCCTCTTAGCTAATGCCTATTTGATTAACAGAAACTGTGTTCAATTCTACTAGGCATTGAAGAAGGTCTGTAACAAACATGAATACTATGTGTTGGGGATACAGATGTGAGTGATATACATAGTCCTGTCTTCCAAGAAGGCCATGGTCCATTAACTGATATAGGCATTTTAAGAATGAATGGAGAGCAGCAGGGATTTTGTAGTGGCTGAGTGAACAAACTGGATAAAAATGCCAAAAGCAAGCATTTAAACTTAGAAAATTGACCAAAAGGCATACACAAATTGAGAATAAATTTATTTACAAAAATCTATGGAATCTTGGTAAGAAGAGTGGAAATATGTGGCAATTTGGCTTGGGAATATTTCCATTATTTTTCCTTCTGGCTCTATGGCATAGAATTTCTGCTAGAATGGAGCATGCTGGAAGGTCTACCAGCCTCTGTCATAGGAGGCTAACATTATTAGCATCGTGGTATATAAAATCTATGCCTGAAAACATTGTTGAAAGTAATAGTGATCTCAGTGACAATCAGGGAAGGTCATCATCACAGTTAGCTGAGGACTTCAGTACTCATTCAGGCAAGCAACATCAGCCATAAGTTTAACAAGAACTCCTGGAAAGGATAATATTCAAAGAGGACCTAGTTAAAATCTCAGTTATCTCTGGTGTTCTCAAAAGTAGATTGGTCCCTTGGGGTGCCTGGGATGGCTCAGGTGGTTGGACAAGTGCCTTCAGCTCTGGTCATGATCTCCAGGTCCTGGGGACCTCCAGGTCCTGGCATCAAGCCCCGCGTTGTCAGGCTTCCTGCTCAGCAGGGAATCGGCTTCTCTCTCTCGCTCTCCCTCTACCCCTCCCCACCACTGTTCTCTCTCTCTCTCTCAAATAAATAAATAAAATCTTAAAAAAAAAAAAGTAGATTGGTCCCTAGTGAATTAATTTTTCTTCGCCAAATATGAGACGTTATGAATATAAAAATTAAAAGGCAGGACAAATTTATAAAATGACTAAACTTTGAATGCAATCCTTAATCTACAAACAGATTCATTGGAAGGGAGTGGAAGCTTTACTGGCTCATGGTGTTTAAGACAGACTGACCAATCACTGGCTACCATTAAGTTAATATGATCCAATAGCACTTCATAGGGATCCAAGCTTAAAAATAAAAACGGTAATTAAAAGAAAATCTTAATAGAGATATTAGAGTCCACATTTATAGGGAAAACAGTCTTTGCAGAATTGGTAGATGCAGGTGACTACACACACACACACACACACACACACCATCAACAACAAGTATAGTTCTGGAGGGATTAAAATCTTTTTTTATATAGCATGTTATCTAATATGTCTATAATTTTCTACAACAACAAAAATTATGAGACATACAAAAAAAAAGAGAGGAAGAGAGAGAGAGAGACAGAGGACCATACACAAGAAAAGGAAAAAAAAAAAAGTCAACAGAAACTGCCTCTGAGAGGCACCTGCGTGGCTCAGTTGGTTAAGCATCTGCTTTTGGCTCAGGTTGTGATCCCAGTGTCCTAGGGTCAGGCTCCCTGCTCACGGGGAGCCTGATTCTCCCTCTCCCTCTGCCTGCTACTCCCCCTGCTTGTGCTCTCTCTGTCAAATAAATAAATAAAATCTTAAAAAAAAAAAAAAAGAAAGAAAGAAAAGGAACTGCCTCTGAAGTAAGGAAGACATTGGACTTGAAAAAAACTTATTTTTATTTTTTATTTGAATATAACTGACACAGCATTACATCAGTTTAAGTGTGCAACTTAGTGATCAACTTCTCTATACATTATGCTATGCTTACCACAAGTGTAGCTACCATCTGTCACCATATAATACCATTACAATATCGTTGACTATATTCCCAACGTTGTGCCTTTTATTCCCCTAGCACACAAAGACTTTAAAAAGCAGGTATTATAAATATGCTTAAAGAAAGGGAAAATATGATAATAATGGCTCATCAAATAGAACATTCCTACAAAGAGATAGAAATTATACACACAGAAAGTTCAAATGAAAATTATGGAATTAAAATTGAAATAACTGAGTATCAAATCATTGTGTTGTATGCTAGCAACTAATATAATGTTGTATGTCAAAAGTAGCTCCATAAAAAAAAAAAGTTACAACAACTGAAATTAAAGATTCACTAAAGGTGTTCAAGAGATTTGAGCTGGCAGAAAAAGAATCTATAAACTTGAAGATAGATCAATAGAAAGTAACCAATCTGAAAAAGAAAGAGTAGGTGACCAAAAAATAATTAATGAAGTCTTAAACCATCATCAAGCATACCATTTTCCACATAAGTAGAGTCCCAGAAAGACAGGAGAGAAAGAAAATAGAGCAGGAAAAAAAAAAGTTTGAGAAAATAATAGCCTAAAACTTCCCAAATATATGAAAAACATAATTATGCACACATAATTACTTATGCACACGTGAAAAAGTTCAACAGTTTCAAATAGGATACATGATAAAATGACCCAAAGGCACATTATACTTAAACTTTTAAAAGCCAGACAAAGAGAAAAAGTTGAATGAAGAAAGTTAATAATGATTCATCACATAGAAGGGACAAACAATAAGATTAACACCTGATTCCTCATCAGACACAATGGGGGACAGAAGGCAGTTTGAAAATATATTCAAAGTACCAAAAGAAAACTGTGAGCCAACAATTTAATATCTAGAAAAAGTAAGCATTGAAAAGGAAGGCAAAAAAAAAGGTATCACCACATCAACAAGGCAATGTTGTCAAAGAGTGAGATTTTGATCTTCAAAACATTAACTTCCCCAAATTTTCCATATGCTTGGATGACTGCCAAGTCTATTAAGAGTATTTTACACTGAAAATTAAATAGGAAAAAATGGAAAATACTGAATAAACACATAAGAACAGCTACTAACATAGACTTTAAGTATCATATAAAAGTAAAGTCAAAAGAAGTTCCTGGTACATCCAAGAATATAAGTGAAAAGCAAATTTGAAACCATCCCAGGGGTACCTGTTGGCTCAGTCAGTTAAGCGTCTGCCTTCAGCTCAGGTCATGGTCCTGGGGTCCTGGGGATTGAGCCCCACGTCAAGCTCCCTGCTCAGTGAGGAGCCTCTTTCTCCCTCTCCCTCTGCCCCTCCCCACGCCTACTCATGCTCTTTCTCTCACTCTCTCTCTCTCAAATAAGTAAATAAAATCTTTAAAAAATAAAAAAGGGGGTGCCTGGGGGGCTCATATGGTTAAGTGTCTGCCTTCAGCTCAGGTTATGATCTCCAGGTCCTGGGATCTAGCCCCATATCTGGCTCCCAGCTCAGGGAGTCTGCTCTCCCTCTTCCTCTGCCTCTCCTCCTGCTTGTGCTCTCTCTGTCTCTCTCTCTGTCAAATGAATAAATAAAATCTTTAAAATAAATAAATAGGGTGCCTGGGTGGCTCAGTCATTAAGCGTCTACCTTCGGCTCAGCTCATGGTCCCAGGGTCCTGGGATTGAGTCCCACATCAGGCTCCCTGCTTGGCAGGAAGCCTGCTTCTCCCTCTCCCACTCCCTCTGCTTGTGTTCCCTCTCTCACTGTGTCTTTCTCTGTCAAATAAATAAATAAAATCTTTTAAAAAATTAAATTAAATTAAATTAAAAATAAATAAAAATTAAAAAAAATAAAACCATACTGATATGTTCAAGTATCCATATGCAAATGCAAAACTATTCATGAATGTTTCAAGCAGCGATGACTGCAATCTGAGGTGGTTAAAAGCTCATGGAATGAACCCACTCTAAAAACAGACAAAAAGAAACATAATGCTTCTTAATATGATAAGTTCCCCTTTGTAATGCTTTAAACCTGGGAATAGAAAAACAGAATTGATATTCAATGAGAATAACTGGAGAGGTTAATGGAAGTGGTTGATAAAACATACATGTTACTACCATTTGGACTGATGAAGGAAGGAATTGATGTTTTTTTCTGGTGAAGATCATATAATCATAAAGTGTACAGAAAGGGAGGATATAAGAAAGAGACATTTCAAACTGCAGGACAACTGCTATAATTCAAAAGAGAAAAGGAAGTAACGTATATGGTTACAAATGCTAATGGATGGTCAGGTGTGCTGGTAGAAATCTGTCTTATAATTTCTATTTTCTCAAATAGAAATTAGGATGATTATCTGAGAGTGACAATGTGGGAAAGGATATTGAAGGTATGAGCAGAAAAGAAATTGGCATCTAGGAAAATCGGAGAGTGATTGGATTAAGGGATGGTTTTATTATTTTATTATTATTATCATTGTGGAACATTAAAGACAAATTTGAGGTTAATGAGACCAATCAATATGGTTGAGTGTCTTATCTAATCACATTCAGAGGTAGGGATTCTGGCCCAGAGTGAGCAGAAACTCAAGTGTGAGCTGAGTTTTTTCCAGGGTTGTTAGGGTTAAGCTTTTGTTAAATACAATGAGGAAAAGAAGGAGCACAACTGAAAAGTATAGGAGAATGATTACGACTGTTGACCATAGAATATAAATTGAGGGGGACAGGAAGTGAGGGCACAGATGTGATGACAGAAAGAGAAAATTTGGGGTGCACGGGTGGCTCAGTTGGTTACGCATCCAGCTCTTGATTTCAGTTCAGGTCATGATCTCAGGGTCGTGAGATTGAGCCATGTAGAGTTCTGCGCTCAGCATGGAATGTGCTTGTAATTCTCTTCCTTTCCCTCTGCCCCTCCCATTCGTGTTACTCTCTCTCTCAAAATAAATAATAAATAAATCTTTAAAAAATGGAAAATTTGCTAAGGTTAATGAGGTATGGGCCATGGGATCAGAATATCAGTGGGAGAAAGAAAAAAGGTGATGGTCACAGAATGGGACAATTGAGACTGAGATACTGTAAGGTCATAGCTTTTGGTCATATCATCTTCCGGACTTATCTATTATAGAGTATGTGAGCTAGAGTGAAGGCCATCATCTTTGTAGGAGAAGAGGCCAGTGCACTAAGAAGCCAGGTTGTTGGAAAGCTAATCTACACACAGATTAAAATCATCCACGAGTACAATATAAGTGTTGGGAAGAGAATGACAAGACTTGAGATAATTAACAAAAAAAAAAAAAAGAAAAGAAAAGAAAAAGAAAGAAAAAGAAAACAAAAAAATTAAAAACAAAGGGAATTGACTACAACTATTAGATGGCTGTGTGTTCAAGTTCATCTGATTTGTAAACCAAAATGAATTTATTTTTAGTAACCCGTTAATAAATTCAATAAATTAAAAAAGACAATTATCGCATCTGGCGTCTTTTATAACTACTTGAACTAGCTGAAGGGATGTAACACTATCAATGCTCTCTTGTCTCTCCACATTCCATACTCCTTTCTGATAATTATAGTCTTGCTTTTTAAAACCTTCTGTAGTAATAACATTTACTCTAGCAGAAAATTACATTAGGAATATTAGTTAATGTGAATAATTAATAATTCCTAAAAACAAAGAAGTAAGGTAAAGACAACACTAACAGGGCTAACAAAACCCCCGTGGCATGATGTTATAAGCACTGTCCTAACCGTTTTATAAATATTAGTTTATTTGATCCATATATATATATATATATATATATATTATTGTACCTCTGTGTATGCCATAGAAATCTTTCTGGGATTAAAATCACAAAGTATGTATATTTTCTTTTTTTTTTAGCTTGAGGATATTTAAGACTATGTCAATGAGATTTCTCAAATAATATTCCAAAGATGTTAAAACTTGAGGCTTACTATACTGGGTCAAAAAGTAGCTTCAAGCTTCAATCAAATTTAGGACATTGACTCTATAATCGAGGCAAATGAAGGTAGAGGGTTTTGTCAAGGAGGATGAATACAAGCTATTGGGGGATTTTTATATTACTCTCTTTTTTTTTCTGTAATTGTCACTAGTGATGACAATTGCTCATATTTTTTTCACTAGGAAAGTACAAATTAAAATTATATGTTGCTAAATATAGGAAACTGGCCACCTCATTTAATTTGGCGATCCATTTGTAATGAAAGATCTAAAAGCAAAATTCAAAATGTTAATTGGAATACAGATGAAACTGTGTAATATTATTATTCCAGATATATTTTAATTGTACATGGATTGACGACTGGGCCTTTGGACATTGTAATGAAGCTCAATGTTATTGAAACATAATTCACATGATGGACTCCCCCAAGGTATATTTCTTGCCAATTCTAAAAATGCATTTCCAGTGGAAACCAAGTGATGGGATTGAATTAATTGAGAGCATGATTTTCCTTTGTATATAAGTGGGTCATTTTATTCTGTCCCCCTAGGAAAAAGGTATGTTTCCTGAAACATTAGTTGTCCTGTAATTGGGAAAACAAAACATCATTTTTATAAATTCTACATTTGCTTTATGAACCCTCTCTGAAATATGACTTTGAGGTTCTGTTCTTGAAATTTTGTTTTATTATAGCCTTATGATCAGTCCCTTACTATTATTGGAATATATAACTAGCATATTAGTGTGTTGATAATTTTTCCTCTTCAGTGTCGCTTTGCTCAAACTAAGAAGGCAATGAAGTTATCAGAAATTTGGTTTAAATTTATCAGGATTTGGATATGTAAACCAGTTATTTAACAGTGATCTATATAGGGGTGCCTGGCTGGCTCAGTCAGTAGAGTATGTGACTCTTGATCTCAGGGTTGTGAGTTCAAGCCCAACATTGGACATAGAGCTTACTAAAAAAAAAAAAAAAAAAAAAAATTGTTCTATAAAAGTGATCCATAAAATATTTTTAAATGATCCCATTTAAAAATCTGCCATATTTCCACAAATGAAAAATAAATGGTATCAACTTAAATCCATTAAATTAATTATTTTATATAATCTTCACAATAGCCTTATAGAGTAGATATTATTGGTGTCCCCAAAAAACAGATGAAAAGAAAATGATGTTTAGATAATTAAATACATTGTCTGAAGCCACAAAATAAGTAGATGGAGGAGACAGACCTCAAATCCAGGTCTGACTGACTTCTGAAACTATAGCTTTGAAGAAAAATGACTCTATCAATAGCAGTATTCCTGGGGAATTAAAAATCTCAGCTTCAATGCATGCTGGCAGAGTAGCCAAAATAAAACAATGATGTAACTCATAAAAATTTGATAGCAAAGTAAAGGTGCATATTAATGATTATTACATAAAACAGGAGACAATGCTGTCTGTTCCCAGAGGAGCTGGTATGAAATAATGTCAACACTATGTTTAGTGTGAAATCATGAAGTAAAAATTCAGTCAAGAAAGACCCCCATGTGGCACTAAGAAGGGGAGAAGAGAGTGTTTTCCTTCACAAAGATCTAATCTCCAAGGTAAATGGTTTATCAGAGCCTAGTCCTAGAGCTCTGAGGAAAGGGTATTCATCATATTCCAGCAGTTTCTAGGTTTCCTTATTTATCAATAGGGATGGAGGAAACTATAAAAGAAGATACAATTGTGAAAGTCATAGGCCAAAGACATACACCCACTAAAAGCTTGTGATTTCATTAGAACATCATAAAACACTACTGCTTCCTCATACCTTACCACCACACTCCAACATAATAGCAGATTGCAGATGAAGAATTACCTACAAGACACAGACTCTCTGAGGAGTATTTAGGAAACTCAAAATGAGAGGAGACGAAAACAAGGGCACTAGAGAATATTCTGTCCTCTGGAAACTGTAATATAAAATACAACAAATATAAAATAAAGTCAAGTACTAGTCGAAGTAACAGGTCTTGTTACTTGATATGACATAGCTGGCTTTCAACAACAAATTACAGAGCACACCAAAGTCAAAAATGAAACTATCTGAAAAGACAAAACATGTATCAGAACCAACTCAGATATGACACAGATGATGAAATTATCAGAGCAGGATATGGAAACAATGATGCATATGCTCAGGACTCTTAAAAGAAAAGCAGGTTAATACACAGGTAATATAAGGAGAGAAATTGAAATTCTATGAAAGCATGAACAGGAAATGCTAGGAACCACAAATGCTGCAATAGAAATAAAGAATGCCTTTGATCGGCTTCAGAGGAAACCCAATACAAACAGAGAAAGAATCAGAAGCAGGTACTTAAATAGAAGCATTAAAAAAAAAAAAAAGCAAAAACAGTGAATTGAGGGTAGGTAATTAGAAAGTTCTGACCTGAAATTAAAAGACAAAAAAGTGGAAAAACAGAATAGAACATCAAAGAACTGTAGGAAAATTTCAAATGATGTAATTAAAATACCAAAAGGATAAGAGAGAACAAATCAGAAGAAATATTTGGAGTAATAATGGCTAAGAATTTTTCAAAATTATTGACATATCACAAACCAGAGATCTATGAAGCTCAGAAAATACCAATTTGGATACCCCAGGAATCTATACTTAGGAATAGCATATTCAAACTCCAAAAAAAGCAAAGACAAGGAGAAAATCTTGAAAGAATTCATGGAAGGACAAAAAAATCTTATCTAGAGAGGAACAAAAATAAGAATGATAGGTTTTGGAAACCATGCAAACAAGAATGAAGTAGAACTATTTAAAATGGTGAAAGAAAAATAAAAAGCCATCAGTCTAGGATTCAATATCCAATGATTATTTTTTCAAAAGTTAAGGAAAAAGAAAGGTTTTCTTCAGACAAATAAAACTGAGGGAATTCATCATTAGCAGATCTTCACTGCAAAAATATTAAATGATTTTCTTTATATTGAAAAAAAATTATATAAGTCAGAATCTTAGATATACATAAAGAACCTCAGAAAAGGAATAAATAAAGGCAAATAACTTTATACTTATTCTTAATTGATCTAAAAGATAGCTGTGGAAAATAATACTATAATGGGTGACTATAGCATTTGGATAAGGAAGTAACCATACTTTCATAGGGATGGAAGGATGGATTTGGGAAAATTTTATTATAAGGTTATCTGCACCACACATGAAGCAAAATATTGTTATTTTAAAGTTTAATTAGATTAGTTGAAAATGTGTATTGTAAACTCTAGGGAAAGTGCTATTTGTTGAAATATTATAATTGATATATACAAAGAGAATGATGTAGGAAAGACATTAGGTTTCGAAGCCGGCGGCCAAGAAAAAATTCTTGAGACATCCTTGGTGCAGAAAGGTGGTTTTATTAAAGCACAGGGACAGGACCCATGGGCAGAAATAGCTGCACCGGGGTCATGAGGAGTGGCCCATTACGTACTTTCAAGTTGGGAGGAGGTTAGGGGTAGCATAAGTCTCTAAGGAATTTTGGAAGGAAGTTTTCCAGGACCTTGAGGGGGCTAGTTATTGTTGGGAAAAAGTCATTTAATACTGCCTAAACCCTTAGTCATGAGACACTTCAGATGTATATTGGTGGGCCATATGCTTGGGGGATTATTGCCAACATGTATCTTGGGGGATGGGTAGAGATAAAGGAAGTTTCCAAAGGAATTTTTATATCTTAAAGTAGACTTACAGGGTCCTGGGTGTTGGGCTAAGATTGCCTTTTGCCCTGAGCAAAGTATCAACATCCAGGCAGTTGAGTTCCTAGAGGAATGTCACGCTGCCTGTTTCAAAGACTTGTCAATTGGCTTTAGGTAGTAAGGAAATTAATTTTTTCTTCTGCCTTGATTTCCCACATCAGAGAAGACATAAAATAGAAATATATTAGATGCTCAGTTAAAATCAAAGATGGTAGGTGGGGGAGAAACCTCTGGCAAAGAATAAAGATGTTGCAAACACGGTTGATAACAATCCAAATATATCAATAATCACTCTAAAGGTGAATGTTCTAAGTATGCCAATTAAAAATAGAGATAGTCAAAGTGGGTTAAAAAAACACACAAGAATATGTTACCTACAAGAAATCCACACTAAATATAAAGACAAGATAGGTTAAAAGCAAAGAATGGAGAAAGATATACCATGCTAACATTAATCAAAAGAAAGCTGGAGTAGATATATTACTTTCAGAGAAAGCAGACTTATGAAAAAAGGAAATTGTCAAAAAGAAAGACACTGCATAATCATAAAGCAGTCAATTCTCTAAGAATATATAATAATCTTAAATATGTATGAACTGAACAATAGAGAATCAAAATATATCAGGAAAAAATGATAGAACTGAAAGGAGTAATAGAAAAATCCACTGTTATATTTAGTAGGAGACTTCAACACACCTCTGTCATTAATTCATAAATCAAGTGGGCAGAAAATCAATATGGACAGAGTTGACCCAAACAACACTGACTATCAACTCCATCTAATCTATTTATGGAATAATTCATTCAGCAACAGCAAAACCCACACTCTCACTAAGCTTGGATGCAATATTCACCAGATAGATAATATTTTGGGCAAGAAAATACACATCAAAAATTTTGAAAGAATAAAAATCATACAAAGTGTATTCTCAAACCCCAGTAGAATTAAAGTAGAAATAATAACAAAAATGTAGCTGGAAAATCCCCAAATATTTGGAAACTAAGCACACTACTTCTAAACAGCACATAGGTCAAAGCAATTCTATATAATATAATACAATTTTCTGCATGAAGGAAAGTATATAAATAGAATTAGAAGGTATGACAGTTATGTTTAGCTTCCTTATTCACTTTATTTGATTTATTCCTTTAGTGTGCATAATTAAGTTGGATTTATAATTCACATGATTGGTTTAAAAACTTAAGTAAATTAATGTAGGTAAAAATTCTTGATAAAATTAAAGTCTATACAAATTTCCCGTGATTCAATATAAGATCACCTTTGAAGTAGGATATTTTTCAAGTCCTACAGTAATAATAGCTAGCACATATAAATTACTTTCTAAATGAAGTTCTATACCAGAAGTTTTACAAAAGATTTGCTGATCAAACCATTTCAGTAATTTCTTACTGTGTAAAGTTCACTGGGTATTACATGAAGATAACGTTTGAAGATGACTTTTAGTTAAGTAAAGAAACATAATTTGATGCTGGCTTCCGATTCATGTGCTTTGTCCCATGAAAATTGCTTTAGCCTTTTCTACTGTCATAATTTCTGTGCAGTGTGGAACAGTTTAGTAGGACAATTTTCTACATGAAAATAATTTGTCTAACCTAGATAGAATGTGGTTATTAGAAAGATCCATCTTCAGATTGTATAGTGATTTTGGACAGGGTCAGCTATGCCCTGAACGAGAACCAGAGTTCAATTTAGAGACTATGAACATTAGTTCATTAGTGTCCTGAGAAAAAGAAAAAAAAATCAGACTAAAATTATAAATTTAACTGATGTGGCAGCAAAGTAACATCCCATTCATTCAAATATACTGAATATGTGAATAGGCTAAGGTTTTTACTCTTTCTACAAAGAATAGTATTACCTGCCAATGGTCATGATTATAAAATCCTCCATATGAATTAGCTTCTGAAATGAGAAAAGGACTTGACCGATTATAACACAAGCCTCAAGTCTCAGAGAAGATGTTTAGATCCTATTGGTGAATTACATCTGATTTTGTAAGTTTCTTCAATTCTCTGTGGATTCATAAATTATCCTTAAATAAACACATAATCTTCAAACATAGTTTGGACAATGAAGCAGGCAGAAAACATGGAGAAGATTAGATGGGAGGAGAGTTTAACCCTAGAATAAATGTGTACCCAGTCAATTTGCATAGATGATTATGAGAATGGTTTCTTTATTATTCATATATAGAAGAATTAACTCTTTCTCTGTCTCTCTGTCTCACACACACACGTGCACACACATACACACTTTCACCCATTCTACTTAGAATATGCAGTGAAAATTGACTGACTTATACTTTAATTTTGTCAGTTGATGAGGATTTCAGAGTCATAATGAGAAATGTTTAGAAAACACCATTCTTTTTTTTTTTTTTTTTTAAGATTTTATTTATTTGACAGAGAGAGAGACAGCGAGAGAGGGAACACAAGCAGGGGGAGTGGCAGAGGGAGAAGCAGGCTTCCCGTGGAGCAGGGAGCCTGATGTGGGGCTTGATCCCAGGACCCTGGGATCATGACCTGAGCCGAAGACAGCCGCTTAACTGACTGAGCCACCCAGGCGCCCCTAGAAAACACCATTCTAAATAGAAGATAGACTTACATCAACACTAAAGTGGTTAATATAGATATAAAATCAAAGTTTACAAGTTATATCTAATCAGATACAAAAAGTCAAGAAATCACTTGGGAATATGGTAGTGAGTGGATCTGTCATAAAATGTAAAATCAAAATGGGTTTAATGTAACCACTTTTCCCATGTGACTCATGAAATATTTCCAAAAGTTGTGGTCAAATATACTGCCAAATAATCTTTTGAATCCCTTTTACAAAATATGTAGGGGTAGGTAATTAAACAACTCTGTTGTTGAAAACTAGTAAAAATGCTTGATAATTTTTTGAAAAATTTTCAAACATCAAAGAGTGGACAACCTAGCAAGGGATTTAAAGGTCAAAGTATAAGGGAAAGTGAGAAACAAAGGGTAAGTCCTGAAGCAGCTTTTGTTCTGAGGGCATTTGTTGATGTTGGAGGAAGAACCTAGCTTGTGATTCTTTCCAGGACAGGGTAGCAAAAGTCAAAGCCTCCAGGCCATAGAAAATGGGAGATCTATTAGAGGACTCCCTAGATCAAACTGAACTCATAAAGGCCTGCACCTTTGTGTTAAAGGAACTCCATGTTCTTCAAGAAAAGTTGCCTTCGCTCTAAGCACGGTATGAAGGAAAACTGAAGAAAAATTAACCACAAGTCAGGCCTCTTAAAGATTTGCCACCCAAATATACTTCATGAGGATAGAATTTTAATAACTTTAAGCATTAATATAAAATATTCCCTGAAAGTTAGTGGCTTGAGATGCATGGCAGAAACAAAAGAGAAGCCATCGAGAAGTTATGACTCAAAATTATTCCCTCCCCCCAAATTTTGGTAGTACAATGGGAAATAACTTACAGAGGTCAGGGAACAAGGCATTCCAAATGATACCCATCAAAACAACTATTAAAAAAATGCAGAAATATATATGGCTTTTAATAGAATTATAAGACATTAATTCTAAAACAACTAGGATTTCTTTGTCTAAATAAATAGATAAACAAATAAATAAAAAATTCAGCAATGAAAAATACAAGAACTGACTTAGCAAAAATGAAACTTTTAGATAAGTGATATGCATGAAAAGTATAATGATATACTATATATAGTATAGTATATCATAGATATAGTATATAGTATAGTATAGAATAGTATATATATATATAGATATAGTATAGTATAGAAATTATACTTTTCATGCATATACTATATATAGTATATCATTATACTTTTCATGCATATCACTTATCTAAAAGTTTCATTTTGATATATACTATATATATATACACACACACACATACACACATATACGGGGAACAGATTATCAAAAACTAAGTTAATTAATTGGAAAAACATTCAGAAAACAATCCAGAATGAAGGAAAAATGCGAAAACAAGAGAAAATTTTCAGATATGGAAAAGAGCACGCTTACTTATAATTCCAAGAGGAGAGGACTGAGAAAAAGAAAAGAGTCAATATTTGAGGGGAAAATGGCTGAGGATTTTTTATCTAAATCTCTAAAACCAAGATAAAATCTTGGACATGAAGAAGACCAATCAATCTCAAGATATATGAATAAAACCAAATTTTTATTTTAATAGTTCATAGGAACAACGCAAAACCAAAACCAAAGAAAACCTTTTTAAAGTATTAAAAAGTAGATTCAGCTGCAATTTAGTTAAAACAGTGCATTTCAAAGTTTAACTTACACAACAATCATTTGGAGGGTTTGTTGACTGATTACTATGCCCCACCCTCAGATTTTCTGATTCAGTAGGTATTGGCAAGTTCTATCATTTTCATTTCTAAGTTTCTCTCATGATGGTGACCAATAGTCAACTATTGGTTCAGGAATCATATTTCAAGAATCTTATGTCTACATTTAGACTTATAGCTGACTTCTCAAGAATAAAATAAAATGTAGAAGGTAATGGAATAATATAATGAATATGCTATGAGAATTTTAGGTGTAAATATATTTGACATTGAGTATAAACAAATTGTTTTCTCTTTCTTTCTCTTATTTTTAAAAAATTTTTAACCTGATATTCCTTCACTAGCCCACCTCACTAACATGAATCCTAAAGATGGACTTTAAGCAGAAACAGCATGACCCTGGGTGAAAAGTCTCAAGTGCAAGGAAAAAAAAAAGAAGAAAGAAAGAAAAAAAAAAAAAGAAAAAGAAAGAAAGAAAGAAAGAAATGTGTAGCTAAATCTAAAGGAAAATTATCTGTATAAAATAATACTAATAGTGTAGTTTTAAAAAACAGATTTTAATCTCATGAAAAAATTACTTATAATTAAAATGTAGCATTTTCCCTTAAAATGTTATAAAATCCTTGTATTTTGTTAGAGCAAAAAGCATTAAGTTGAGACTTGAGAAGTTAAAGAGTGCATTTTGTCATATCTACGTGTTTCAGTCAGGGCTTTACCAGAGAAATAAAACTTATCTATCATATGTATATGATAGATAAGTAGATAAGTAGGTAGATAGATAAGATACATAGCGTTTTAATGTAGTTGGCTCATGCAGTTGTGAGGGCTGGTTAGACAAGTCACAGTCTTTGGGGAAAGTCATCATGAAGGACAAGGTGGGAACTCTTGGATAAGAGCTGAAGCTTAAGTCCACAGGTAGAATTTCTCCTCAGGGATACCTCAGTTCTGCTCTTAATTAAGAGCTTCCAACTGACTGGATCTGGCCCACACAGATTATTGAGCATAATCTATCTATCTATCTATCTATCTATCTATCTATCTATCTATCTATCTATTTATTTATTTATTATTTATTTATTACCTAAAGTCAGCTGATTGTAGGTAGCAGTCACATCTACAAAATACCCCTTACAGCAACACATTCCTTTTTTTTAAGACCGTTTTTAAAAAGATTTTATTTATTTATTTGAGAGAGAGAAACAGAGAGAGTGAGCGAGAGGGCACAGTGGGGTGAGCGACAGAGGGACAGACTCCCCTCTGAGCAGGGAGCCCGATGGGGGGCTGGATCCCGGGACTTCAGGATCATGACCTGAGCTTGAGCAGCAGGCAGGCACTTTATCAACAGAGCCACCTAGGTGCCCCTTCAGCAACGCATTCTTTTTTTTTTTTTTTTTAGCACGTTCTTTAGTGTTTGATTAAATAATAGTTGCTAGAGTCTAGAGGAGTTGACAGCCATTACTGACCATCACAGTCACCCTTTATCATCTCAGAACCCATGGTTAGCTCCATGAATCATAGTTAATCTCCAAATAAATACAAAAGAAAGTCATCCTTCTACCTAACATGATATAACTATCCTGCACACAACTAAAAATGCACTAAACGTTTACCTAAAGACAATGCATGGAGCACCTGGGTGGCACAGTCAGTTAAGTTCCGACTCTTGGTTTAGCTCAGGTTGTGATCTCAGGGTCTTGGGATCTAGCCCCGCGTCAGGTTCTGCACTCAGCGTGGAATATGCTTGAGATTCTCTCTCCTTCTCCTTTTGCCCCTCCCTCTCTCTTTCCTCTCTCTCACTCTCTAAAATAAAGAAATCTTAAAAATAAATAAATAAATAAATAAATAAAAGCAATGCAAATTCCTGGCTGATATTTACTCTCTCTGACATCCTATAGATTAAATACAGTTAATAAAGTTAGCTATAATTAATAAACATATTTTATGTTAGATGTTAAGAGGAAATCAAAGGTAAGATATGTATACATAAATATATAGCAGAAATATATATATTTCTGCAATAGGTCATGTGATCATAACTAGTATTTATAACAGTGTTCTTACTTTCTCATTCCATGTTTTATTTGTCATCAAGAAGTACTTTAGCTGGTCATGGTTCTATGTCTCGTGGGGCAACCTAAAACTTTTCTGACAGGTCTTGGCCAATACCATTCTTGTCTGAATTAGATTATTGTTGTTTTCCATTGACCTTAATTACAGGACATGACAACACTAAGAGATAACCTAATGTATCTTCTGTATTACAGACACACTGTTTCTTTTTTTTTATTATTATTATGTTATGTTAATCACCATACATTACATCATTAGTTTTTGACACACTGTTTCTTATCTCAATTGCATTGTAGTAGCCCAATTTTCACTTAGTTATGAGGATCACCATCCAAAATAGCAACCTTTGATTGTGGATACAGAGACCTGAGGAGCCAAAGTGGCCAGGTGGAATTCTTAACTTCCAGTTTAATGGAATCATTATTGTGTTTCCTGGCGGCAGCGTTTCTACCTTTGGAATTAAGACCTCTAATTCCAAGCAGGTAATAAGGTCATGGGGAAAGGAAGGAAAAATTAGATCACTGAGGGAAATAGTGTTGTCACTCCCACTTCCACTCCTTATTTACTAAATCCATGAATCCTGACTATAGGAGAAATAGCATCATATATTGGATGATTATTTAAAGCATATACAGCTTCCTGGAGGGCACTGACCCCAATCTATAAGATATTGTTCCTACCTGGCACTATAACTAAGTCTTCAAAAGAGCATTCCACAGTTCTTTCAAGCCAGCTGCTTCAGGATGGTGGATAACATGGTAAGACCAAGGAATTCAATGATCATGTGCCCATTGCTGCATTCCATTTGCTGTGGAGTTCTTTGATCAGAAGCAATGCTGTGTGGGATGTCATAACGATAGATAAGGTGTTCTTTAAGTCCACAGATAGTAGTATTGGCAGAAGCATTCCAAACCCATATTGAGAGTATGTGTCTATTTCAGGAAGAACAAAGTGCTTTCCTTTCCATGATAGAGGTTATCCAATGTAATCAACATGCCATTAGATAGTTATCCTGGGGCATGGTGTCATATCAGGGACTCAGTGTTAGTTTCTGTTACTGGAAGACTGGGCATTCAGCAGTAACTGCAGCTAAATCCACTTCAATGAGTGGAAATCCACGTTACTGAGCCCAGCATAACCTCTACCTCTGCTACTGCAGCCACTTTGTTTATGAGCCCACTGGAAAAAAAAAAAAAAATGATAGGAATGAGTGAGGAAGAAGGCTGACCGAATTTCAGAGAACAGGTCATCCTATCCACTTGATTATTAAAATCCTGCTCTACTGAAGTCACTGAGTGAGGTCAATTCACATGGGACACAAATGGCTTTACATTTTTTTTTTTTACAAATGTCTTTATATTTTTACCCAAAGATGTCTGTCAGTATACCTCTTGTCAGGACTTTACTAATCATATTCTTTCCAAGACCTTGACCTTCTAGCTAAACCTTTGGCCACATCCATGAAATAGTATAAACTCATATCTTTGGCTATTTCTCCTTCCAGGCAAAACAAACAACTAGTTTTATTGCTTGAGGTCATTCCTACTGGGAGGATTTTGTTTCACCCACTGTTCTTTAGGGATGTCCCAGAAAGGGGCTGTAGTAATACTGCTAGCAGCTTTTGGGTGGTGCCTACATATCATGCAGGGCCATCTGTAAGCTAGGCCCAAATTTCTTCTCTTTTATTCAGATGGTCATAGGGAACTCTCCATGAGGTCATAGGTGCAGGCTGGGAGAGAGAAGATAATGTAGCAGGGATAGAGGCCATAGGCACTTAAGATACTTCTTCATGTATCTTACTGTGTCTTCAGGTGCTGATTAAGTCTGATCTCTTATGTATCACTTCTATTCGAAAATGGAGTGCCAATGTGCATGCCAAACTTTATGGTTTGGTGGAGGTCAGACAACTCCCAGTTCATAATGGGCAGCTCAGGTTACATGGTAAATCTGGTGACTTATAGCTAAGCTTTCAGTCTCTGCAAAGGCCAGTAGCAAGCCGAAGGCTATTTCTCAAAGGAGAATAGTTGCACACTTAAGATGGCAACACTTTGCCACAAAATCCTAAGTATTTGTGTTTTGATTCATCCTAGGGGTCTCTATCTGCCACTTTAAGTACCATAGAATCTTCTGGATCTAATATCCAACTGGCAGAGCAGTTCGAACAGAGGTTTGAATTCTGAACTCTAAACTAGCAGGTTCTTGGGTTACTCAGTAAATGGGCAGGAGTAGCACAGTTGAATGAGAAATATGTTATCTCCAAAATCCAAAGATGTCCACTAGGTACTGGGTCAGGTTTTGGTTACAGGAGGGGCCAGTGCAGGATCTTATTATCTACCTTTGAAAGAATATCAGAACATACTCAACACCACTGGGTCCTTAGAAATTTCAATGGAGTAGCAAGTCTCTGAATTTTTGTTGAATTTATTTCCTGTTTTCTGACATGCAAATGTTTTGCCAATATGTCTAGAATAGTCGTTACTTCTTGCTAACTAGGTCCAACCAGCATAATATCATCAATTTAATGGATCAGTGAGATGTCTTTTGGAAGGGATAGTTGATGAAGTTCGCTGTAGACTAAATTAGGGTGTAGAGCTAGAGAGTGATATACCCCTGAAGCAGAACACTGAAAGTAAATTCCTAACTTGTCAGCTGAAAGAAACTGCTCCTGGCGATCTTCACTAATAGGTATTAAGAGAAAAGAAAAAAAAAAAAAATCCAGATCAATAACTGCAAGCCAGGTACCAGGAGATATGTTAATTTGTTCAAGCAGTGAATGCACATCTGGGAAAGCAGCTGCAATTTCAGTCACTCCTGATTAAGTGTATGATAATCCATTCTGATTCTCCAAGATCCATCTGTTTTCTACACAGGCCAAATAAGCAAATTGAATGGAGCAGTTTGGGGGATCGCTACCCCTGGATCTCTCAAGTCCTTAATGCTGGTACTAACCTCTGCAATCCTTCCAGGAATGTGTCATTGCTTTTGGTTTGCGATTTTTTCTAGATAGAGGCCATCCTAGTTGCTTCAACTTAGCCTTTTCTAAAATAATACTGTTTACTCCACAGGTCAGGCAACCCATGTGGTAATTCTGCTAATTGTTGCATATGTCGGGGCTCCTAGGTGGCTCAGTTGGTTAAACGACTGCCTTCAGCTCAGGTCATGATCCTGGAGTCCCAGGAGCGAGTCCTGCATTGGGCTCCCTGCTCAGCAGGGAGTCTGCTTCTCCCTCTGACCCTGCCCCCTCTCATGTGCTCTCTCTCTCTCTCATTCTCTCTCTCTCAAATAAATAAATGGAATCTTAAAAAAATGTTGCATATGTCTATACCATTTGCGTATCCTGGAACTGAGGAAATGACCACAGGATAAACTGGACACATTAAGACAGGGACATGAGCCAAAACCTCATTGAACACCTGACTTACCAAAGTGGGTCTCCTTGAATTAGTGTCAATTTAAAGTCAGTGTCCAGTAACCTTCCCGAGGTCTGAATATTTCCCTTTCCATAGTGAACAATCACCCTGATAAATGGTGAGAAGTCTCTTTGGGGAAGACTCGGGTAAATTTCAACAATATAAATTATACCAGAGTGCTTCCTGAAGGGGACCCACCCTCCCCTTCATTTCAAGGGGTTTTGGGTCTACAAACCCCTTAAAGTCTGGGAACTAATAAAAGGACAGTGACTATGTTTTGGTGATTCAAGTTAGACTTCTGTACATCTAGCCTAGAATTCATACAGTTGCACAGGTTAAATAAGAAGTATTAGACTTAGACTTAGACTGTCCATCTATTTCTCTTATAGGGACATGAAAACACTAACCAACATCATAAGTCTCTGTGAATTAGGCTATTCTGACAACCACTCTGATTCTGTTATCCATTACCTAGTGCTAACCATGATCACCTTGGCTTTGATGATTAAGTGCCTCCAATTGCGCCTTGACATTCTGCTATCCAACAGTTGTCTCCACTGCATTTGGGGATGCCAGTCTGGTGGCAAAAGTTTCCACTATAGTTTCCAAACTACATAGAAGAACACAGAACCCTTCAAGGATATGGGGCTCCCTTCACAAATTTATTTCTGACAGCCATGTTGGGAGGTGTGTCCTCTGGAAATTTCAGGAGTGGGTGAGCAGGTCTTACATGATAAATCTCCTCTATTATTTTTCTTTTTTAAGATTTTATTTATTTATTTGAGAGAGAGAATGAGACAGAGAGAGCATGAGAGGGGGGAGGGTCAGAGGGAGAAGCAGGCTCCCCGCTGAGCAGGGAGCCCGATGCGGGACTCGATCCAGGGACTCCGGGATCATGACCTGAGCCGAAGGCAGTTGCTTAACCAACTGAGCCACCCAGGCGCCCCCTCCTCTATTATTTTAATCTCCCTAGAACTTTAATAGCCTTCCTGTATGCTATACCAAGGCAGTTCTGGCATTTCATCTTCGTTTAGTGTAAGCCACTTTTTGATCCATTTTTCAGCAACCCAACCAAACCCACCTCAATCTAAAATTTTGAATCTAGAATTCCTCAGTCTAACACTATGAATCCAGAATTTCTGCCTAGTGGGCCCACGTCAATATTTTGGCCTGAATTAACTTTATTTTCCTTTCATCATCATCCCACATTCTTAATATCTATTCCCCCACATATTATCCAGATTTATCTCTGTATAAATTAGAAACATCATGTAGTTATTTTGATGTGTAAGCACTCTTTCTCATAGATGATACTTCCTGCTTCACCTTTGGGGTCTCCTGATACTTGAGTTTAGATATAGATCTAGAAACAATATGGGGTAGTAGGACTGAGTGCTGAAGAAAACCAACAATGTCTGGCAAGGCCAGAGGAGGCCATTACATATCTTCAAACAAAATAGAGTTAACCTCCCCAGACAGAGTTGCAAAGTCTTCTTCTATAGGAGAAGAAGACTCAGCAGAATTAAGGGTTCTATATCCCCAGCTCCATTGGGATTTTCACATCTGTTCTCAATTCCACTTTCCAGGATGTCATCCTTCTCAATCAATACCTTCACTTTAACAGTACATACTCTGCAAGATTGGGGATTCAATTTGTATTATAATTCAATCACATGCAGGATGAAACTCTGGGTTTGGCTCTCTGGGAATAAATAGAGAAAACCAAAACAAAACAAAACAGAAAAATATGAAGGCAGACTTTTGGTAAGAAAAAGAAAAATGGAAAAAAAAATATAGATGGTGATAGTATTTGTGATAATCATAGTGAGACAAAGAAAATTCTGTACGGCAATTTACTCTATCAGTGACCTTCCTGTTAACAGGTAAGGTAACGCTACTCCTCAGTTATCAGAATGAAAAGGAAGGAGATCTCAGTGCAAACAAAATGAAAATGCATACATTTGGAAAGAAGGCACACAGAAACACTACCTTTATCAATAATGATGACATTTAATGTGAAATCACTTACAAAAGCAGCAATATTGCTGAATACAAGAGAACAAAAAGGAATGTTCGCAATAAATATTTGTGCAGTGCCTGATTTTCATGAAACACATTAAGCAAAACAAGATAGTAACATCCTTTTCATTCTTGCCCATATTACCTTGACAGCAATCTCAGAGTTGCATGTGTAAAGCAACATACCTAACAATGACACATAACCTGCAGGTATAAAACAACATACATCAGTATACAGCAGGCATGAGTTCCTCTGCTTGCCTTTGACACTACATCCTTCAATAAACCTTGTTCAGTACATATGTTGTTTTAAGTCAATTACCTTATTTCTCATGGCTTGTCCCTTATCAATGACCCTTATCAATGTATTTGTGAGTGTGTGTTTGTGCCCTAATTGTTGGTACTTTAAAGGTAGAAAAGCTGTGCTTTATCTTCTTGCTCTCCTTTACATTCTAATCTAGCATAGTTTGGGTATATAATAGCCATCCAAATAACATATGTTGAATGTATTCAAATTTTATGTTGATTCAAAAGATACCTGGGACTCACAATTTTCAAGTGTTTCCTTGCTGTGGGTGCCATATAAGGTTTTTCTACTTAACCAAGCATAATGCCACTCTGAAAGCATCCCTAACTTGGCAGTACAAATTAAGAGTAAAATAAACACATGTCCTCATCCCCAGCATTAAAACAAATCAGAGACTGCATAATGTAATTAGGCAGTAATATGATAAGGAATTTATTCCATTCTACATCCCTCTCCTGTTTCCTTTGTTTCAGCTTCAATGTTGGAGAGTGGAATTCTACTTTAGTTCATGGTAGAATATACATGTGTGGGACATAATAAAAATTGATCTTATATTGTACATTCTGTAGGCTGACTTAAATAGTTGGCATGCTCAAAAATCGTGCTCAAAAATTCAAAGCTCAGATATTATGGCAGTTTGTTTTAAATGAATTTTTCTTCGGGAAGTATCTCTGTCCCTCTGAGGAAAATTTAACAAAATAAGACTCAAAACAAAACAAAGCAAACAGCAATTAAAAAAAAAAAACAGAAAAAACAAAAACCTATGAAGTAGAGTGATTTGCTTCATCTCCACCAAACTAACATGATTATATTTAGTAAACACCTTGGGAAAAGAACTTGGCAAGCCCTGCCAAATTAGAAATAAACTACATGGTGCCTCACTTGGCTTGGTTAGCATCCAGGTTCCCATGGAAACCGAATTATGTCACAGTTTAAATAAAATTAATCTAATGCTTCCAACATAAACAGAACTTTGTACTAAATTAGACATCAATGTGTTGTTATATGTGCTTCATTTTAAAAGATAGCCTTATGTTGGTTTGCAAAATGGTATTAGCACATAGGCAGTTCAAGAGAAAAAAACAGAGTGATAAAGGGATAAAATATCAAGGTGGATGTTGAAAGGATTTTATTTAATGAATTTAAGGTAAAACTGGGCAGTAGAAGTACAGGATAATTTTAGTTTGTTGCCTAGCTACAAATGTGTGCATACAGTGATGATTTCCAATTAATTATTCTTTTGCACAAAATTTCTCATCAGACTCGTGGTGTATGTGGCTGGAGTACATTTTCTTTTTCTTTTTCTTTTTTTTGTGATTGAGATTGTACAAATAAGAGAAAGCATGGGGCTTGGGCAAACTCCACAGATTTGTCATCATCATCATAATTTGTCCATTTTTTTATGTCTAAAATGTTTTTGAATATACCATCTCAGAGTTTGCCTAACAACCCAGTGAGAAAGGTGCAACTATATTTTCTCACATATTATGGGAAATGAAACTGAAACTGAAATAAATTTGTTGCCTACCTCAAGTTCACAAAATTAAAAAATTAGTGTTACCTAAAGTAGAGGAAGTTATTCTGATTTCAATCAGTAGTGCTTTCAACTTCCTAGCTGTGAGAACTTAGATCAGTCACCTGCGAAGTTTAGAGGCAACATGGAGGTGAGATACAAAGCATAATATATATATATATAATACTAATATATATATACATAATATATATATATAAAATACTAAGAAAGGGTACAAATAAGCCAATAGAATAAAAGGTGAGGAATTGAAAAAAAGCCAAGTTACTTCATCTAAATCTCAAAGAAATTTCCTAGGTCTATAAAGGGTGTTAATAGTTGTTGACTTTAACATTACTGAAATGATTAACTAATGCAAATTAAATAGCTTAAGTTTACCTGATATTCTGTTTCTTATTTATTGAATTTAATCTATTTAAACCTGGTTCTCTTTGATTTTTTTTAAGATTTTATTTATTTATTTGAGGAAGAGAGAGAGCCAGAGAGAAAGAGCAAGCAGGGAGAACAGCAGAGGGAGAGGGAGAAACTGAGCAGGGAGCCTTAAATGGGGCTCCATCCCGGGACCCCGGGATCATGACCTGAGCCAAAGGCAGACGCTTAACCAACTAAGCCACCCAGGTGCTCTGGTTCTCTTTTATTTCTAATTGTTTTTGAATGTAAGCTTTGTTCTATGTAGTGTTTGTGGTTTTATGACAATTACTTGGTAACTCATAGTACACATAATTTTTAATGCTCTTATTAGTGAAGGGGCACAAAATTTCATCTATTTATTGGCCATTTGATGGCTTCTTTTGTACAGTGGCATTTCAAATCTTTTTTTTTTTTTTTAAGATTTTATTTATTTATTTGAAGAGAGAGACACAGCGAGAGAGGGAACACAAGCAGGGGGAGTGGGAGAGGGAGAAGCAGGCTTCCCGCTGAGCAGGGTCGATCCCAGGACCCTGGGGTCATGACCTGAGCCGAAGGCAGACGCGTAACGACTGAGCCACCCAGGTGCCCGCATTTCAAATCTTATCCAAGTCACAAGTCTTACATCTTAGAGGATTTCATGTGTTGCCAGTATCTTCTTAATTAATAGCTTACTTTTCTTCATCTAATTGGTGGATCATTTTTTTAAGAGAGGGAGGGGGAGGAGCAAAGGGAGAGGGGGAATCTTAAACAGGTTCCATGCATAGTGCTGAGCCCCACGTGGGCTCAATCTCACAACCCCGAGATCATGACCTGAGCCAAAATCAAGAGTCAGACGCTTAACTGACTGAGCCACCCAGGCACCCTGGATCTTTGATAAACAGAAGCTCTTAATTTTAACATAGAACAATTTATTCTTTATAGTTAGATCTTTTGTTTTATTATTTAATTAATTCATACTTTGTCGTGAGTCAACTGACCGTGTATGAAGGGTCTTTTTTTGAAGGTGTCTGCTTTGTAACACTGGTCTTTTTGTCTATTCTGCATGAATACCCAAAACCATACTGTCTTCCCTAGTGAAGCTATAAAATATAACTTATAAACTAATAGAATCAGTTGTAACATATAACATTCTGTTTTGTGTGTGTGTGTGTGTTTATGTGTGGTTTCTCTAGTTTTTTTCCATTAAAAAGATCAGATTTCTTTGTCCCATATAGTAATAACAACCAAAAACTAATGATATTTTTATTAGAATCCCATGGAAGAGGGGGAAGATTGATATTTTTGCAATACTTAGTTTTTTAAAGCTTTTATTTATTTATTTATTTATTTGAGAGAGAGAGAGAGATCACCCACACACAAGCAGCAGGGGAGGGGTAAAGGGAGAGGGAAAAGCAGGCTCCCTGTTGAGCAGGGACCAGAGGAGGGGCTCCATCCCAGCACCCTGAGATCATGACCTGAGCTGAAGGCAGACACTTAACGGACTAAGCCACCCAAGTGCCCCTATAATACTTAGATTTTTAATTCATGAACGTGGAATGTTTTTTTTTCCAAATCTTCCTCAATTTCTTTTAATAGTAGATTAGTTTTTAATATAGAAGCTTCCACTATTTTTATTATATTTTTGCTATTTTTTTCATATTTGTTGCTATTTGAAATGATCTCTTGACATAATCACTTTTTAAAAGCTATCCTCTATGTAGATTTTTTTTTTAATTATATCCATGAGCAAGCCTTTTGCAAATAATGATTTTGTATTTTTTTTCTTTGAATTTTTGGGGTTTTTTTGGTGGGCAGCAAAGTCTATTAAGAATACAGTAAAGTTTATTGGGTGATATTACAAGGCTCCCAAAGAGGGAGGGGACCTGAGAGGGTTTCCCTCTTTGAAATTTCTTAATGCTATGTACTTTCTTGCTTTACAGCACGGAGTAGGACCTCCAGTAAAATCTTTAATAAGTAGAGACCATCATGTTTTATTCCCAAGCTCAGAGGAAACACTTTCAGCATTTCATCACTAAGTATGAGGATAGCTGAAGGCCTTTTCTGTTATTGATGTTGACACCTGGTGGTACATAACCTCTGAAATGGTTCCCAATGGTTCTTGCTCTCTGGTATCCAATCCCATGTGTAATCTGCAGCCCTCGTGTGTCGCTCATTTCTAATGAATAGAATATACCATCGTAATGTGTGGGATGTCACTTCTGACAGGTCATCTGCTCTTGAAGCCTTTACCCAGCAGGAAACAAGCTGCTATGTCTTGAGTAGTCCTATGGGAAGGGTCATGCTGAGAAACCGATGTCTCTGGTCAATAGCCAGTAAGGACCTGGGCTTTCCAACAGCAGTGTGAGTGAACATGGAAGCAGACAGCCCCCCAGTAAAACCTGGAGTTGACTGAGATCCAGCAGCTACCTTGACTGCAGCCTTGGCATTCAGCTAAGCTGTACCCAGAGTCATGGGCCATAGAACCTGTGAGATAATGTGTGTTTTTGTTTCAAAGTCACTAAGTTTGAGGGTAATTTGTCAAGCAGCAAGAGATATCTAATACACATACTTTATCAGATTAATGAAGCCTCTTTTTTTCCTAATTTACTGAATGCTTGGAAAGTAAAAATTGATCTTGAAATTTATTGATGCATATTTTCTCTCAATCAGTTAAGATATTAGTATGTTTTTCTGTTTTATCCCATTAATATAATGTGTTACAAAGTTTAATTTTCAGTGTTCAACTACACTTGGACCCTTACAATAAACTCAAATTAGTTAAAATATATCATTGTATTATATATAATAATATATATTTATAGATGTTTCAATATTTTGTTTTGGGATTTTGCATCTGTGTTTACATGAGACTGGGCTAAAATTTTCCTTTTAAGTACAGTGATATTCTCGTGTCATAAAATTAATTAGGATTTTTATCTTTATATTGTCTTAGGAAAAAGTCAGTTTGTATTCGGCATTATTTCTTCTTCAGGTATTCGGCTTCAGCAGTGAAGCCATTAGAACCTAAAGATTCCTTTGTAGTTATGTTTTTAACTATGGAATCAATTTATTTTTCTACCTCTTTTTTTCTTTTAAAAAATGTTTTGATAAGTTACATTTTTCTGTGAATTGGTATGCTTCTCCTAAATGTTTAAATATTTTAGCATAGAGGTGGTCTATTTTTTTTTTTTTTGGCCTCTGATCTATGTGATAATGAATCCTTTTCATTACTAATGTTTGAGACATTTTTCCTTCATCATTTCTAACAGTCTTTTATCAGCTACATTAGTATTTTTTGGCATATGTTAATTCTATTTTATGTTTTTATTCTGCTTTTTTGTTGTTGCTGTTATTTTTATACTTCATTCACTTCTACTTTGGGTTATTCCTCTTGCTACCAGACCAAAAAATATGCTTAGTTTATTGATTTTCCCACCTTTATTTTATTATAATGAATCCATTTGAATCTATTTCCCTGCAAGCATAAATTTAGCAACAATCCACAAGTTTTAATATGTAGATATTTTTTTCAATTTACTATTTCTTCTACTTGGCCTAACGAGTTACTATTTTACCCATGGGCTATTTAGAAATACATTTTCTAAATGTATTTAGAAATACATTTTCTAAATTTCCAAGAATGTTGGATGTGTTTGCACTTTTGTTGCTGTTTTATTGATTTCTGTTTCAACTGTGTTTGTATTATCTCGGTGCTTCAAAATTTCTGAGTCTTGCTTCGTGACTCAGCATATGGCAATGGCTTTTAAATATTTGATGTGGAAATGAAAATAATACAGTTGTTAGTTTGCAGTATAGTGCAACATTTTTCTAGATATGTCTCTTGAGAAGGGATATAAAAGCAAAAATAAACTATTGAAACTACATCAAAATAAAAAGTTTCTACACAGTGAAGGAAATAATCAACAAAACTAAAAGGCAACCTACTGAATGGGTGAAGATATTTGCAAATGACATATTTGATAAAGGGTTAGTATCCAAAATATAGAAAGAACTGATAAAACTCAACATTCCAAAACAAATAATCCAGTTTAACAAGGGGCAGAAGACATGAACAGACATTTTTCCAAGGAAGACGTACAGATGGCCAACAGACATATGGGAAGATGCTCAATATACTCATCATCAGGAAAATGCAGATCAAAACTACAATGAGATATATTGCCTCACCCCTGTCAGAATGGCTAACATCAAGGACACAAGAAACAACAGGTGTTGGTGAGGATGTAGAGAAAAAGGAACCCTCTTGTATTGTTGGTGGGAATGAACTGGTGCATCCACTCTGGAAAACAGTAAGGAGGTTTCTCAAAAAATTGAAAATAAAACTACCCTATGATCTAGTAATGGCACTACTCAGTATTTACTCCCCCAAAAACAAAAACACTAATTTGAAAGGATACATGCACCTCTGTGTGTTGCAGCATTATTTACAAAAGCCAAACTGTGGAAGCAGCCCAAGTGTCTGTTGATAAATGAATAGGTAAAGAAGAAGTGGTGTATATATATATAATGGAATATTGTTCAACCATAAAAGACAAATGAAATCTTGCCATTTGCAACAACATGGATAGAGCTAGAGAGTGTAATGCCAAGTGAAATAAGCCAATCAGAGGAAGACAATTACCATATGATCTCACTTATATGTAGAATTCAAGAAATAAAACAAATAAGCAAAGGAATAAAAGAGAGAGAGTGAAGTCAAGAAACAGACTCTTAACTATAGAGAACAAACTGATGCTTACCAGAGGGGAGGTGGGTGGGGTATGGGTGAAATAGGGGATGGGGATTAAAGAGTACACTTATCATGATGAAATTAAGTAAAATAAAATTATTTTTAAGACAAACAAACATACAAAAAAAAAAAAACCCAAACAACAAAAAGATTTTTTAAAAAGCGTTCACTTACCGATAATTATACTATACCCTATTTCCTGAGAAATGCATCCCTCTTTGGGATGCCTAGCAATAATTTTTGGAGTTTATGGAGTAATGTTTCACTGTCTCTTAATTTTACAAAATGGAAAATAATAAGGCAAGGGCAAGGATAAATGCTGAGAGTAGCTTTCTGTGATGGGAAAAAGAGAGAGTTGAGGACTGTGGCAAGGTGGAGTGTGCATGCTTCTTCAAAACACCAATTCTGAGATACAACCCATTTTTGTCATGAAAGAATGTATACTCTGGTAACTAGACACAATTCTTCAAAAGGAACAGATGATCTGGGTTTTTAAAAATTGATTCATTTTTATTTGGCAACAAAATGATATTAAACAAATTCAGTGTGAATGAACATTACATAGACCATCACAAATGTTTTCATCTGAATCTTGTCCAGAGATCATGATTTTCAACTTCTGATGGAATGTACAAGATCTTGGAGATCCTAAGGTATTTAAGGATGAATTCTGGGAGAAATGAAGCCAAGGTTAGCATCAATATCCAGGACATATATAACTGCCTATTCAAAACTCCTACTATTATTTGTACTTTTTTTTATTGGCTGCCATACTCAGGCAAGTTTGCCACTCCTCTAGATATGTACAGTCCCCATGCCAAATGGGCTCTAATCCAAATACTAACTTGAAAAATGTTTGTTTTAAAGGTCAGACATTAGGGTGTATTAAATCATAGTTGACCCAATTAGGTATCCAGTCTGTTAAATAACTAGTGAACCACAACCTCCATCCATCTAGGTATCATCTAGGGACCCATTTATCATTTTACCCCTTTGGACCTGCATAAATTTCTAGAAGAGAGAAAAGAAGAGGCCTAAACAATATTGCAGAGAGCAGACATTCCCAGAATTACTCCTATGTCAGTGATTAAGATTCCCCTATAAATCTGCATTTCCTGCACTGCTTCCCTATCTGATTCTATTCTCAGTGGGAAAGTTGCCCCAGACATTCACCTGATTACTCCCAAAGCTGTACCAAATTTTTAACCATGAAAATGGTTGTGTTCTTCCTGCTTTCAGCTACTTCTCATTAAAAATTAAGGAGGGACCCCTGGGTGGTTTAGTCAGTTAAGTGTCTGCCTTCAGCTCAGGTCATGATCTTAGGGTCCTGGGATCAAGTCCTACATCGGGCTCCTTGCTCAGCAGGGAGTCTGCTTCTCCCTCTGCCTGCTGCTTCCCCTGCTTGTTCTCTCTCTCTCTCTCTGACAAATAAATAGATAAAATCTTTTAAAAAATAAAATAAATTTGAAAATAAAAATTAAGGAATAAGCCAGGGAGGAGAATTTCTCTTCTCAGATTATAAAAGAATTTTCATACAAAAAGGAAAAAAAAAAAAAAAGAATGAGATGTCAGGTTTCTTTTTCCAAAGCAGGAAAGCAGAGCAAAGAGAAAAGTTATCACAAGTTCGACAAGATTAAAATTGTAGGCAACAGGATGATTTGAAATTATCTATTTACACTGTATGATGAATTTTGCTATGAGAGCTACATGCATCCCTCTCATTTCTACAATCTTTTATATTATATGTCTGCTGTGTACATTTATATCATAAACAGTATTAGTTACATATACCTGAGAATGCCTTCCAGGCAATTATATGACTCATATTAAGGAAACAGTAGTGCCCAGAAATTCTGTCCTATTCCACTGAAAGTATGCCTTTAATGTGGGCCAGTGGGGAAAGGGGTGCTAAATTCTAAACTGCTCCCATTGGCTGAGTATCAAACATACTCTATGTTTCTCCAATTTACCCACCCATACTTATTAAGAGCAAAGCACAGAATTCCTTTCCAAGGGAAGTTTTCTAGATGAATCCTACTTCATTCTGATCACTTGTCTTAATTGATAGTGCTACGATACTTATGGATTAACTTATAACCTGCCTAGTTACAACTAAAATATCAACATACATTCACTAAAAAGTGGAAATTTTAAATGCATAAAACTACAAATTTTAATATAAGACACAATAAAGATCATTGTATAATCTGCATAAGAATATATAAAGGTATGTCACACCAGGGGTTTTTTGGCCCCAGTGTGGGTTCTTCTTGGCTTAGAGTGTCACTGTACTAAAGTATCTTTTGTAATGAAGTATTTAGTAAGTTTTAGAAAATTAAAGAATAATTAAACAAGGGTATGGATTGTCCAAAAAAAAAAAAAAAACAGAATGATTTCTTGAGATGTGTTTCTCAAAAAATCTTTCTCACTTTCCAAATGAGGACCCTCACCCATATGTCTGGCCCACAAACTGGACTGACCCCTGACCCTCATCTCCTCTCTACTATATCTTCTGATCCTATCCTTATGCATTTCTTTATCTCACACAAAAGCTATTTTATTTAATTATATGCCTGTGTATTTCTACCTCTTTTATTAAAATGTAATCACCATGGGCGCCTGGGTGGCTCAGATGGTTAAGCGTCTGCCTTCAGCTCAGGTCATGATCTCAGGGTCCTGGGATCGAGTCCCGCATCGGGCTTCCTGCTCCTTGGGAGCCTGCTTCTCCCTCTGCCTCTCTCTCTCTCTCTGTCTCTCATGAATAAATAAATAAAATCTTTTAAAATGTAATCACCAGAAATGCAGAGACTAGATCTGTCTCTTATCCCCATTGCCAATCCATTGCTTGACACATTAGGCACTAAATTAGTATTTATATCATCTAGTTACCCCTTCTGGGTTTCTTCCTTACTCACAGAGAAGGAAAAAAAATACACACACATACATATATTTGTGCTTATTTGCTTTTTGTTCTTCCCTTGTGTTACTGTAGCAAAAGGATGTGCATTTCCACTTTGCCAAGCCCGAAGTCCTGTAAAAGCCTTGGGAAGCACCTCTTTCATAACCAAAAATATCTCTTGCCAGCTCTAAGGACATGTTTCAAGTTAGTGGGAGGCTAACAAGCTATAGTCTGGTGGGTTTTTCCACCCTGAATTTTTAGCAAAGAATAGCTGCTAATTTTCCAGACGCTCAAAATTTGTTACAGGGACCCTTTTTGCCAGAGGGAGAGAAACAGCCACACGTATGTGTCCTGGGTTGAAAAGAGTTCATTTAGGATAGAGGATTCCCAATCTGGGAGGAAATGAGGGGAAGGGTGCTGTACCTTATCCAGCAAATCTTTTACTCTTCCTGGACTAAAAGATGAAATTCCACTCATGCATGCCAGCTATATCCAGATACTTAATCTAAATATTACATTTTGTCTCTTCCTGTTCAGTTCATGTCTCAGGGACAAAATACATGAGAGAGATTGCAAAGGAAGAGCATTCAAGATATTACAAACAGAGACTACTATTATAGGGACTTAAAAGACATTGGTATTGAGGTTTGGAGGTTTGGGTCACCTTCCAGCACAAACAATTTGCATCACCTTGGCAATTCATTCCATTCACTGGAGCCTTGTTTTTCCAACTGTAAAATGAAAAGTTTGCTTTAGAAATACATGGAGCGCTATAGTTATAACAGCTGCAACCATGTGAATAGTTCAGTGATAAATGTAATTTAACTGAGTGAAAGTCCATTTACTTAGAGTCCTGTGGACAATAATGCTTTCCAAAAATGCTCATATTCCTTGAGAAAATTGTCAGAAAATGATATTTTGAGATGTTATGATTGGAGGGTTGCTGGTTAAGTTATATTCTGGCTACCCTTTTTGCAAGGTATCTAGTAAACTAATTAAATGCCACAAAGAAGTGACCTTGCTGGAATGGATTTGACAGCACTTCCTTGTGCCAAAAAGGGTCTCAAGAGCTGGTTCAACTGGGCACAAGAATGATTGAACAGGAAAAGTAAGTAAGCTGGGTAGTCAATCTACTGAAAATGTGAATGTTGGTCTCTTAGAGGAAGGACCCTGGGGAGGGGGGATCTGTTAAAATATAGGCACATTGGGAAAATCTTGAAGTGTTGATGGTGGAATATGCATGTCTTCCATTAGAGGGAATATAGAGACTTAGGTGCTGGATTGGTGGATACGGTAAGCTGTAAAACATAGGCTTGAACAAGACCTTATTCAGGGAGTAAACAAAAATTGTCATAGGTCACAACATCAAATATCAGATTACATTTTATCAACAGGGCAGGAAGATACCTTATCTATTTTTGAAATGGCAGTTCTGCATCACAAATTGTGTCAGCTAAGAGGTAAAAATCTTCTTGCCTGAGGGAGCAATGCGAGGTCTAACAGCTTTATCATTATTCAGACTAAAAGATCCTCTTCCCACCAATGGGTAGAAAGTTATCCCTTTTCATCCCATGTTTAGAGAATCTCTAATAAATATACAGATGTTCCCCAATTTATGATGGTTCAAACTTATGATTTTTTTTACTTTACAGTGGTGTGAAAGCAATACTTCAAATTTTAAATTTTGATCTTTTCCCAGGCTAAGTGATACACAGTATGATACTCTCTCATGGTGCTGAGCTGTAGCTGGGAGCCTCAGCTCCCAGTCAGCCATATGATCACAAAGGTTAACAACCAACACATTTACAACCATTCTGTACTCATACAAACATTTTTCAACATGTTTTCCCTTTCAGTACAGTATTCAGTAAATTACATGAGTATTCAACACCTTAAGTAAGCTCTATGCCCAATGTGAGCTTTGAACTCACAACCCCTAGATCAGGGGTCAACATGCTCTGCCGAATGAGCCAGCCAGGTGCCCCTCAACACTTTATTTTAAAATAGGCTTTGCGTTAGATAATTTTGCCTGGCTATAGGCTAGTGTAGGTCTTCTGAACACATATAGGGCAGGCTAGATGAAGCTATGATGCTCAACAGGTTAGATGTATTAATCACATTTTTTACTTACGACATTTTAAAATTACAATGGGTACAGTGGGGCATAATCCCATGTAAGTCGAGTAAGTTCTGTAGTTTCATACACAAATTCGTGAGCACAAAACTTTTTGTTTAAAATCTTAAGCCCAAACCCCCTATATTAGTTTTAAATCTCTTCCCTTTCTCCCATCCCTAGTGCAAATGCAAAAGAACTTGGTACAGTCTGCCTGTCAACTCTCCTCTTTTAGCCCAGATTTCTTTCCCAAATTAAATAATGCTAGTTCATTTCACTTTAATTGAATGAATTTACTCCACCACTGTAACCAATATTATTACCCCCTTAAGATTTCCCCCATCTGTATTTAATTACAGGAAACATACAATAGCACCAAAGCAGATAGAGCACCATTCTAAGTCTTTCTGTCAGAAAAAGCCCTTCAAATCAGCTTACTGAGTGATTTTTTAAAATTCTTTTGGAAACATAATCCTTTCATAGAAATCACACATTATCAGATTTGATGTATAAATTAAATTCAGTATCAAATTTTCCACATCTTAAAGACCCTATTATCAAAGAAAATTATGTTTTGATATGCCAACAAACCAAACTTTCTTTTTTTGTATTTCAGGTATAATAGTTTTTCAAAAATAGTGCTAGTTAACTAATGGTCAAGGTGTTGTTAATGAAATATCTAAGCAATTTCTATGTTGTGATTGCATACCTTGAGAGAATACATAGTATTTACTGGAAAGTCTCTGAAGATAAAATCAATAAATAAATACAAACATTAATTCCAAGATTTGAATTTGAATTTGAATAATTAGCTTAAATTAATTTAAGGGTAAATCAAGTAATCAGAACGCATTCTGAAGGGTTTAAAACAAAAGAGGCTGTTGGGAGAACAGGGAACAGGGAGAGTGCCCCTAAGGACCTCAGCCTACAGAACAGGGAGGGGTGAATTTTAAGAGCTTTCCTGGAAGCTGCTAAGATTCTCAGGAACTTCTGAGAAGATACAAACATCTATCTTTTCACGTGGTAGCTTCTCCATAGCTTGCCCCTTAAGCCACAATGAACTGTGAGAAGCCAGGAAATTTTCATCAACTCTCTCAGGCTGCAGCATCTCTAAAACCAGAAGCTACTTTGAGCCTCACATCTCCCCCTCAATCTTTTGTAGCTATCTCTGAAGAGCTGTACCTCTCCTTCCTTTCTGCCCTCAAATCTCACTGAACTCTTCTGACGGATTCTAACATGGAACCACATGGGGGTAGGGAATCAGAACTTACATTTCTGGATCTCCTCTTCTTCCATGTTCTTCCCACCTCCCCAGTAGGAAGAGATTTCCAGGGAACTCCTACAGAAAAATTGAAAGGAAATGCCGATTCTGTCCATATTTTTTCATAGTCACCACTATAATAGCTTCAGGATTCCAAATTTATGTAAATATATCTTAGGTCAAATTCCACTACTTAACATTTTGTCATGATTGATTTTTGAACTTTTGAAAAGCAAAATTACTTTTCTTTTTTTAATGATACACATATTTTTGTTTGGTGGTGCTATTTCTGTTTCCCCAAACCTGTCAGTTTGGAGTATGTTAGGCTTAAATGTGCTTTGATGAGATCCCAAGACACCACTATCCAAGGTGCTATGCCACTTCCATAGGAAGTTTTAATGCCCAGAGGTTGGGCAGACTTGACTAGATTCCAATATAATAGGTCTGTTTTATTTTATATAGTAACTGGTGGAGAAAACAAGAAAAATGGGCCAGAGACCATGAGTATTATTCACCTGTGTTTCCATAGACCATCTGAAACTACTTCAAAAGCTATGAAAAAGTTAGTTGAAATAGAACTACAAGCAACCCAAGTGAGAAATTGTCTAGCTCTCAAATCTTTTAGAGATTTCTCTCAAATAAAAGTCACATAAAGTGTTCACAGTCAGATATCACTTCAGGTTTGAATTCTTTTGAGACTGATAAAAAAAAATGCCTACCTCTTCACAAAATTATAACTGCCAAGTCAGTGTATCACTTAACTGGCAGGGAATGCAATAAATGAGGGACATATTCACACAGGGGGGTTGCTAATGGCTAGGATACTGAGCCTCTTAGCTGAATTCAGTCCAGGTTTGTAGTGGCTAAATACTATTAACATCAAAATTCCTGTGCGAGGGTTCTGTGCTTCATGAGTTATTGGTTCCAACTCTTCCCTGAGGGAGGCATAATAAAGGCAATACAGCAGTGATGAGCTCTGTGGTCTTCCTAAAGCAGAGCTCAAACATCCAGAGGTAATATCCTTTCCTCTAGGGTTGACTGGCATGGTCCAGTGTCCAACAATTGCTGTTTGTCCAAAATCAGGACATGACAGTAGTAACTCGTGCACGCAGAGGACTACTGTTAAAACAGCACTACCAACAGAAGAGCTTAGGTGGGTAAGGGCCTTCACTATGGTTGGGTAAAGCAAAGCTCTCTCATATAAGCTATGTTAAAAAATTGAGTCTTGAAATTTTTCCATGGAAGGATGTTTGCCCAGCTTTGATTGTTATACTCTTTACTTTGCCTTTTGCCTTTTGGAAACTTCCAATTCAAGCAAAAGAAAGAAAAGGAGAGGGGGAGGAGGGAAGAAAGAAAAAGAGAAACATAATGCCCATTTTAGACAGAACATTTTCCCTAAATGTTGGACTAATGGAGTAGTGACAAGAAGCTTTCTTACTATTAGTAGGTTGTAACTTAAGCAGATTTTTTTTAACTTTCTATAAGACCAAAACTCATCTCAATAATATCTAAATAGAGAAAATATAGAAAAAAAATTATGAGATTATTTTGCAAAATTTGAGGTCATTAAACGTGACTCATATATGCTGATAAATTTTAGGGTGGTGCTGTTTTCTATGTTCTGATACTGATGCTTCTTTTTCTTAACATTTCATATTCAAAATTAAATGAAAGTTCATTTAAGAATTTATCTATCAGGGGCGCCTGGGTGGCTCAGTCGGTTAAGCATCTGCCTTCGGCACAGGTCATGATCCCAGGGTCCTGGGATCAAGCCCCGTGTCAGGCTCCCTGCTCAGCGTGAAGCCTGCTTCTCCCTCTCCCACTCCCCCTGCTTGTGTTCCTGCTGTCGCTATCTCTCTGTCAAATAAATAAATAAAATCTTTAAAAAAAAAAAGAATTTATCTATCAACATGCCAAAATGGACTAAAGAGAAAAAATAAACCATTCGTATTTTGGACCCTATTTAGGCAATACCATTAGATCAGAGAAACAATATGATCAACTGCCTGAAAGTTATCAGAAAGTCAAAATGCATCAGTAAACTCTTGACCTTTTGTCTAAGAGAAGGTGACATTAGTCTTTCAGACAGACTCTATAGAGAGATGCTCAAGAATTTGGGGAAATGCAGATAAATTAATTCCAAAGCATCTAAATATCTTAGTGTTTTTGATGTATGTATAGAAAGTTTTTGTGGAAATTCTGATAAAAGAATATTCTACCCTAGTAAGTTAAAACACTGATCTTTATAAATTTTGAAAATAAAGGTAGGAGTCTGACTCCTTTTTTTGATACTTGACTGCTGTCAGCTTTTAAAATTCTCCCTTTCTGGGGCACCTGGGTGGCTCTGTCCTTAGGCATCTGCCTTCAGCTCAGGTCCTGATCCCAGGGTCGTGGGATCGAGCCCCGCATCGGGCTCCCTGCTCAGTGGAGAGCCTGCTTCTCCCTCTCCCACTCCCCCTGCTTGTGTTCCCTCTCTCGCTGTGTATCTCTCTGTCAAATGAATAAATAAAATCTTAAAATAAAATAAAATTCTCCCTTTCTTCTCTGTGTGCCCCACATCTGGGCAAGCTGATATTCCCTCCTCTGACACCAGAGAAAGATTTAAACCACTCTACCTTCTAATCACAATTAAAAACCAGGTTCCTCTCCTTTTCTCTGTCAAGCCATTTTGGACTTGCTTGAGAGAACTGCCCTGTTTTGCCCAGAGACCTCAATTATACCAGTAGTAAACCTTTTCATTCCCTCTTAGTGTGTGTGGTATCCACAGTACCAACACCCAAACCAAAATTTGGGTAAGGATTCATCTGCCTCTGCAGGTGACAATAAGAAAACTTTCTGCTATAACTTGTCTTTGGGAGATAGTTCTTCACAAAAAACTCGCAGGGTTTTAAGAAAGAGGAGCAACGACCTAACAACGTGTAGTAGTGGTGAGAAAAACCTATCAAGTGGTGAAAAGTCAAAGAACTTATAATATTTAAATGATTCCAAGATGCAACAGATTTTGTACTTAGCAACTGAAATCTGAGTCTTATGAACAAAATATTAAACAAGTATAATATTTGAAATTTGGTTTTCCTAGTGACTTATAAGTGAATGCTGCATTTAAAAATAATGACACTTAGATTTGATAAAATAAAGCAGTAATATGCCATTTTAAGAGCTGCATTTTTAGCAGAGAGGATCTATGTTTGAGTTGAGTCTATGTCTAAACCAGGAAAGGATATCTTTGAGGCTGTTTCTCTTCTAGATTCAGATGCCTAGAAAGCACGAATGCAGTAAACTTGCCTTAGAAAGGCTGAAATTCTGATATTAGCCATTACAGTAGCAACAGGGATAAGGATGAAACCTCTCCCAGGTACTATCAATCCAACACTGGGGTAAGGAACCTAATCTGTATGTAGAGGAAATTTCAAAATGTGTAGTTAAGAGATCAAGGTAGAGCACCTGGATAGCTCAGTCAGTTGAGTGTCCTGTCCATCTCTTGATTTAAGCTCAGGTCATGGTCTCAGGGTCCTGGGATCAAGCGCTGCATTGGACTCTGCACTCAGCAGGGCGTTTGCTTAAGGATTCTCTCTCTCCCTCTCCCGCTGCCCCTCCCCTCCACTTGTGCATAAGCTCTCTCCCTCTCTAAAATAAATAAATAAATAAATAAATAAATAAATAAATAAATAAATAAATAAGTCAAAGTAGAGCTTCCAAAGGGTAAAAAAATGTTGAGATAATGAATCTGTCTATCCAGCTTCATGTAATCAGATAGAGTTCAGGAGGGCTTCGGGACTTCTGTTTTATCTTTCTGTTCACTTATGCGTCTAAAATGTCAAGACTCCTAATAAAATAGTATATGATAAGAGTAAGAATCGCTAACATATAAAGCTTTTGTGAGAATTAATACTTTGAATGGAAAATATTGACCACAGGATGGTGCATGCTAAGGATTAAATATCAGTAGTAGCAGGAATAGTAGTAGTAACGATCCAAAGATAACATAAAGCATTATGCCACATTTTTTGCTGGCAGTGAATTCTGGATCTATTTGAAACCAAGTTCCTTGAAGAAGGATGGTGAGGAATGATGGAACCCAGCAATTGTTACTCAGGCTTTTAATTCAGGTTCAAGTAACTGCCTTAATATTAAGACCCACTATGTGGCATGTTCAACATAGATGATATGCTTGTTTAGATCAAAATTGTTTCACAACCTGAAATAGGATGAAATATACAGCAGTAAGGGACGAATGCCTTCGTCCCCACTCACTGGACAGATCTTCTCTTGCTGCTTGGGAGAATGAGCCAATTAAGTTGAAACTTAAAGATTTTAGAAACCTAAGTTATATTCTCTAATTCAGCTTAAGTAGCAAAAAACCTGATAGTTTGGAACTAAATAAATTCTTGCATGATTTCTAAATGAGTTGAGAACTCAGACAGAAAGGGGATAAATTTCACCCATCGATACCCCAAGGCATTGATTTCTTACTGTGGCTAAATAGTTCCACAGCCATACCTTTCCAGCTCTTCAAATTCAATATGTGTAAACCAGACTCCTTACTTCCCCTGAAATTGCTTCTCACTCTTGGGTGCCTGTCACCATCTATTGAAGCGATATTTTTTTTACTCAATATCTTTCTCTGTTAACATCATTCAGAACAAAACAAGCATTAAGTATATAGTTATAACTGCAATTCATAAAATGTATCCCTTTCTTTCTTTCCCATTAACACCTAATCCGGGTCCTAATTATCTGACACTTAAGATTTTGCATTTTCATTCTAGCTGGTCTATGTGCCCCTAGATTTCTATTGTTCTGTTCAATTCTACTCTTCACCACCAGTTATCTTTCTCAAAACTCTGATTGTCCCTTTCCTCTCCAATGAGAGCACATTAAGATCCAAGCTCTGTATCATAGTCTTAAAAGTTTTTCACAATCTGACCCTGACTGTTCACAGCCTTATCTCTACCAATACTCTTTTGACCTTCTTTCCAACCATTAAGATCAAATTTAACTGCCGTGTTATTCAGCTTTTCACACCTTGATTTTGCTACTCCCTCTTCCCTAAATTCTTTCTTTGATTTTGATTATTTGTATACTTTTTTCCTTTACACTGTGAGCCCTCAAAAACAAAGACCAAGATTTCAGCAGAGAAGCTGCTCAATAAATGTCTATTGAATTGAACTAAGTATCAGGCACTTATATAATGAAGTTGACAGGTTTGTCTGAAACTATACACAAAGTAAGCAATGTTATTTAATTTCAGGGTGGGAAAACAGGTTCCCACTCATGGCTGATGCTGTTTGAATAGTAGCCAAAATGAGTACTGCAATGAGAAGGATCCCAGGCTATACCAAGATTCCGTTGGAAATGTGCCCTTCTCAGTTGCCTGTATCAGCTATGTGTGTAGAGTTGGGGGGAAGGTGTTCTTCTATATAGTTTCCATTCTTGCTGAAAAAAAAATCTTCTATAATTTATTGGCAGGATAATTTTCCTGCTTATTATGTCATTTTTCTTTCTCTGTTTCAACATATGTATATTGAATGTTCAGTCTTTGCATTTCTAGCCATGGGGAATAAAGCAGTTGATGAAATAGCAAGGTCTAAGCTCTGGTTCTAAGCCCTGGATGAGCTTTTAATCAAATGGTAGAAAAGACAAATAACACAAAATGAGCAAATATATGAGAAAAATAATGTCAGATAGTGATAAATATTATGATACTATGAAGAATTCAAAACAAAGTATATAGTACAGTTATATAGTACTGTGATAGTAGAGTTACAGACTGAGGAAATGCATTTAAGCTGAGCCTTGAAAGGCTAGAAGATCTGGGGTCAGTGGCTCCCATGGAGAAAGAATAGCAGATGGAAAGACCTCAAGGCCAGAACAAAATTAATTTCTGAAAACTAGAAAGAATTCTGCCCATCTATAGTAGATTGAGTTTATAGAATATGAGGGATCATGGTAAAAGATAATAATGGAGAAGGAGTTAGGTTTCAGTTTAGGCAAAGCCTTGAGAGTCATGATAACAATTTGGATTTTACTGTAAGTGCAAATAAGAGGGATAGTTAAAAAATATATCATTGGTAAGAAATAAAGTGTTTTGGATTAGAATGATAAAAGCTGAATTTAAAAACTATGGATCCACACAGAGACATTAACTTGTTAATGGATTGCTTTTGTTTGTATAGTATATGATGTGTGGTATATGTGGGTAGGGGGGTGGAGTTATTGAATCTAGGTAAGAGACACAGAAATATTAAAGATAATTCTATATTTTTGCCTTAATGGAGAGATGATGGGAGGAACCATTTTAGAAAGGAAAACCAAGAATTTTGGTATGACTATCAGACATTAAGCCAGAAATCTCATGGAGGCTTTTAGAAATGCTGATCAGAGGTGTTCAGGGTAGAAGACTAAAGTTTCCGATTTGAAGGAATATGTACATAGATGCTATTCAAAGCCATGAAATTTAATGAATTCACCTGAAGGGTGTGTATATATGGGGAAGAGGACCTGAAACTAGGCCTTATGACACTTAAATTCTTAGATATCAACTGGAAAAATAGTTTTAGTGAAAAAGGACAGCCCCTGAGTAAGGAGGAAAACCATGACTGTGTGGTATCATGGAATCCAATAGAAAAATATTATTTCTAGAAGAATGCATGATTATCAATATCAGATAGAATGAGGAGAAGAAAATGGTAATTGGAATCAAAAAATAATAGATGACTGATAAACTTTATAAGCACTATACTATAAAATTGAGGAGATAGAAACCAATTGAACTTTTTCAGGGCGATTATAGAAGGCAACGGCATGGAGGAAATAATCATCAACTCAAGATATTTTCATGTGAAGAAGAGCAGAGAATTATAGTAGTAGCTGAAGGTAGACATGAGATGAAAGGAGGGGAGTTTTGTGAATGTTTCCTTTGTTTATTTTTTATTTATTATTATTATTTTTTAAATGGGATATACTCGAGCCTATCTGTTGATGGAATGATCCAGGAGAGAGGGAGAGGTTGTTAGAGCAGAAGGGATGTGTTTGCAAGAATAAATCTTTTAGAAGGAGAAGAGGAGAAAGTGGCCTTTATATAAGCACAGAAACTTACCCCATTATAATATGAAAAAAAAAAAAAAACAAAGAGATGATGATTATAGATGAAACTAGGTTGGAGATTTCATTTTCGGATGATGAGTTAGAATATATTTTTAAAAGCTTTTGTTTTTTCAGTGATACTATTTTTTTGCATGTAACGGAAAGGTGAATCATCCAAAGTAGCAATTCTTGTACTTCATTTTTAGATTTGTTCACAGGCAGCACATTATTGATAAGTAGTATTTCCTTTTTGTTATAGTAAACTGTTTTCTAATAATAACCATACCACTAATTTGCCATATGATTTTTATCCGTGAAATGAGGAGATAAACAAAGAAGACTAAAACATTCCCTTTGTCTCTCAAACCTTATATGCACTTTGTAGAAAATAGTTAAAGCCACAACACATGTCCTGAGACTGCCTACAACCCTTACCTTTTCACTGTGGAGTTTTGATTTCACAGTTCTCAGACAATTTCTTTTTTCCTAAAATCAAGATTAGGAAGCTTAAAGGCCACTATCCCACAAGCATATCCAGGTAAAACATTTAACAATAATTCATGGCATTTGTTAAATATAAACAACATCTGTACTATTTACATATGTTCAAAATAAAAATGCTTTGAGGCCTTCAGGTATAATTCCAGAGGAATCCAATTTCTTTTTATATACTTTTGTAGGTAACAAGTATTGCTAGAATTATCAATTCAACTCAGATGCATTGATCAATTAAAACTGGCTTGCAGTTGCTCTATTATTGTATCCTGAACCAGAGGTTAGATGGAAGTTTGACAAACTACTGCCCCGAAACCAAATCTAGTCTGTTGCCTGTTTTATAAGAAGTTGTGTTGTAATAAGTCAGGTCCATTCTGTTTACATACTAAGACAAAACAAAATAAAACAAAAAGAAAAAAAGAAAAAAAAACTAAAATAGCGTCTTATACAGAAGAAGTTTGCTGACCCCTGGTTTAGATGATTATTTCTTCTCCTCCTGTTCCTCCTTCTTCTAATCCAAGCAATGAGGAAATTTTGCTAAAGGCTGTCAGTCAAAAGATGCCTACCTTCAGCTGGAAGGAGATTATATGAGTTGCTTATTGAGAACAGTGTTTGAAAATTGTAGAGTAGGGCATATGGAAGCCTTAAAAACCCTGTGCAATACTGCAGTTCAGCTCATCGGTTATTGTTACCTAATTTCTGATTTAAAATGGTTTCATCTTTCAAGTCCAACAAGCATATATTTGTTAAAATTGGATCCGAATGGCTAATGAAATATTCAAAAGAGAATATCTGCATCTGTGGCCAAATAAGCTTATTTCTGGAATATCTCAGGTTGGTTAGAAATCTTTTGAATATATCAATCACCTAAATACCTACATAACATCAATGCCATCATCGTCTTTAAGTCTGACTGCACTGATTTCCTACAACAGTATATTAACTTCCTGAACTGAATACTATTTTACATTCTAATCACTGTAAAACGTAAGTAGACTCATATCTGCAAACATTTATTGTTCTGTGTTGCAGGCAGAGTTGAGTGAATTTGAAGGTTGTTTCCATGACAAATTATCAATATTAGGAAGAATTTGTTGCTCTAAAGATAGACATTAATCTAAAAACATGCCTTAGCAAAATCATTAAAAGACACTAGTTAAGGGACACCTGGGTGGCTCAGCAGGTTAAGCGTCTGCCTTTGGCTCAGGTCATAATCCCAAGGTCCTGGGATAGAGTCCTGCATCGGGCTCCCTGCTCAGCAGGGAGCCTGCTTCTCCCTCTACCTCTGCTGCTCCCTCTGCTTGTGCTCTCTCTCTGTGTCAAATAAATAAATAAAGTCAAGAAAAAAAAGACACTAGTTAAGTAAAAAGAAAGCCAAGGATTTCTGATGGAAAATACTTAATATTTTTACCTTTTCCGTTAAAAAACCCATTATGTGAAGCTGAACAAGTTATGACTATGTGGTTCATAAGTAGGACAAAAGAAACAGTGGATTACAAATAGAAACATCTCAGTAATACTAGCAGTAAGAGAGAGAATCAACGTATGTGATGTTTGTAATTATATGCGTCAAGGAAGAAGGTCACTGATTTGTAGATTTATTGTGTTGATCACCCTTCTTAGCAAATTGTTTTTACTACTCTGACACAAACACAATTACCTTTCCCAGTTATAAACCTAACCTATCTATTTTTACCTTTATGTTGTATATACATACATATGCATATATATGTTGTATATATATACACATATATTCATATACATACACATATATACATACATTAGCTTTATGTTGTATATACATATGCGTGTGGTGTGTTTGTGTTAAGTGCATGTGTGTATATGCTTAACAGTTATTTCTAATAGGCTCAACTGTCTTTGTTACATTCTCCTCATCTCTAGTTTATTTTCTTTCTCACCTGGGGGTAGAAATAATTTACATAAGAGACAGTTTATTTAAGGCAGAAACATATAAGATCTTCTCATATAAGAGTCTTCATCTGGAAATAAGAACATCAGCCAAGAGGGGTGTCTGGGTGGCTCTGTCCCTTGAGCATCTGACTCTTGATTTCGGCTCAGACCATGTTCTCAGCATCAGGTGATCCAGCCCTGGGTCGGGCACTGTGCTCAGTGCTCAGCGCAGTCCGTTTGAGATTCTCTCTCTCCCTGTCCCTCTGCTCCTCCCCCCACTTGTGCTAAATAAATAAATAAATAAATTAATTAATTAATTAAAATATTTTTTTTTAAAAAAAGAACATAAACCAAAATATTTGGCAGAAGCATCTTGGCCCATCTTGGCTGATAACATTTTCCTCTGAAGATGCAGCAGGTGTTAGAAGTCCAGAAACATTAGATTTCCTAGATATCTGTGTCTCTGTCTCTCTTTTCTCTCCTCTGCTCCCCTCCCCTTCCCTTCTTTTCTTTCCCTTTCCTTTTCCTTCTCTCTCTGTCTCCTCTCCTATCATTGAAAAAACAAGACAGAGCACACTGACTTTGCCCCCAAATTAATGATCACTTTAATGGTCACTTTGTGAATTGCTCATGCTAACTAATCTGTTCCTTTATTGCCACTGTAAAAACTGTTCACATACTTCTTAATCTCTTTCCCTGGTGAACATTCCCTACTTTTAATCCTACCCTAAAGTCCATCTATGCCTGGATTCTGAGTCTGTATTCCTAATTCCTATACCTCAAATTCCTGAATTCTGATACAGTTTGCACATTAGGGTCTTCACTTCCTTTTATGAGTATTCTTCCTTCCAAGATGTGTAGACCCATCCAAGATGTATCTCTGTGTATTATCGGACCTCGGTAGGATTCAGACTCAAGCTACCTACAAGAGTTTATTAGATTCTTGTGGTTAGACTTACGCTGAGTCCCTTATCATGCCTGTGTAAATTCAGATATTTTTACAACCAACCCAGCCCTCTAGTTCTGGAGGGCTTCATTTAGTTCACCTATTTTCATTCTATTTCCTCCAAAGATTTAACTCTAATAACTAAAGATAAGAGTTGGGGATAAAGCATCAAGAATAGGATAAAGGAGAAAAGGATATATTTGTAGATAAGTTGGGAAATTTTTTATCTAGCAAATATGAAATGATATTAGAAACCATGTTATAATCCACACTTTTCTGATACCAAAATAGTCACTTAAACCATAACTCTAAACAGAGTGGTGCTGCCTCCAAACAGACCCAATAGTGTCTTTGAAACAAGATACATTTGGGGGGAAAAATTATATATATATAGAATATATAGTTATGTAGTTATTTTATTTATATAATATATATGAAATTTTATAATTATATATTTTTAAGTTTTAAAATTATATAATATATATAAAATTATATATATATATATATATATATAGTTAGGAGGAGGAGATCTGAGAGTTCCTTTTCTATTATGCTAAAATGTCGAGATCCCAATTCCAATTTGTGAGGGAGAGGTTTCCCCACCACCACCAAGTAAATCTCAGGACATCAACTGGGTATCCTATAATTCAACTCAATTCAGTCACTATCTACCCCGAGATAGCATCAGATTCCAAAGGTAAAGGATTCAGCCTTCCCGTCAGACTTCCTTCCTCCCACCCTGTCAGAAGCTGCCAGTTGCTGGCCCATTGTTACCTGTACTTCTGACAGACATTCCCAAGACCCCTTCCTTGGGTTCAATTAATTTGTTAGAGTGACGCACAGAACTCAGGAAGTCTGTTTATGATAAAAAGATAGAACTCAGGAACAGCCAGATGGAAGAGATGCATAGGGCAGAGTATGGAGAAAGGGTTGGAGCTCCCATGCCGTCTGGGAGATCACCACTCTCCAAATCTCCATATATTCTCCACCCAGAAGCTCTCTGAACCCTGTCCTTTTGGGTTTTTATGGAGAGTTCATTTCATTAACACGATTGATTAAATTACTGGTTTTGGCAGTTAAACTCAATCTTCAGCCCCTCTCCCTTCCCTAGAGTTGGGGTAGGGAGAGGAACTGAGAGTTCCAAACTTTTAATCACATGCTCGGTTCTCCTGGCAATCATCCTCCCCATCCTTAGGTTACCTAGGGCTTTCAGAAAGTCATCTCATTAACATAACAAAATACACTTTCATGGCTCTTATCACAGGAAATTCCCAGGGACTTAAGAGCTGTGACCCTAGAACCATGGAAAAGACCGAATATATATTTCTTATAAATCACAGTACCATAGTGCCATCAATAATTATACTGAATCTGCATCTTTTTTTTTTTTTTTCCCACATTAACTTAGTGGGCTTTGGCAGTTTTGGAATAATAATACAAAGATTGGTACCTAATTCAGGTACTTGAATGGGCCTGAATCCAGAGAAAATATTCTTAAGGCAAATTCAAAATCCTTTGTCTGGTACCTAGAGGAAAATTTGATGATAATTACAAAGGCTTGTAGAAAATTATTCCACAGGATCAAATTCTTCTGCAAATAAATCTCTATCACATTATTTCTGCCATCAAAAACAACAAAAATATTATAATTCTTAAAATTTGAAGAAAATAATAAAAGTTTAAAAGTACATTTTCTCTTTAGAACTTATGGGAATTTTTTTTTATCTGAAATAAATATGGAAAAGAATAAAATAACCGATCATGTCACATATGTAGAGAAAATTTTAAAAATTAAAAATCTGCCAAAACCTTAGAAAATCAGGATTCTATAATTCAGTATAAAATATAGTAAGTTTTATTTCATCTATGATTATCTTGCAACACTGTACTAAGGAGCACGATTCTGGTAATCTTACAAACTGAGAAGAGACTGTTTTAAGACTGGGCTGGGGGCGCCTGGGTGGCTCAGTTGGTTAAGCAACTGCCTTCGGCTCAGGTCATGATCCTGGAGTCCTAGGATCGAGTCCCACGTCGGGCTCCCTGCTCAGCGGGGGGCTCTGCTTCTCCCTCTGACCCTCTTCCCTCTTGTGCTCTCTGTCTCTCATTCTCTCTCTCTCTCAAATAAATAAATAAAATCTTAAAAAAAAAAAAAAAACTTTTTTAAGACTGTGTTGGGAGAGTGTCTGATCAGATCATCTGGAACCAAGTCTGATATGATGGAATAAAAGCACACTGAAGAGATCAGCAGAAGTGTGGGACATCTTAGAACATAAAAGTATATAAACACCTGAAATGGAAGGGCTCTAATAAGGGGTCCTTATTTGATTTCAGATTTGATTTCTGTCCATTATATTAATTTCACATTTTCAATGTTTATAATTCCTAAATTATGTTTTATAACTATAAATCCATGAGCCAACCCTTCCCTACAGGTTGATTCTGAACCACCTAAAACTGTTGAATGTTACAATATTATTTTTAAATAATCACATATTTGCAGAACCAAATATTGAGACTGCATCAGTATAGAAGGGACTATAACCATACGTCATTCAATATGCACTACTATAAGGGAAAAAAAATCTGAACAAGATTAGTAGGATTATCTTTTCTTAAGTCAGCTGCTCAAAGTACATCATACTTTAGTTGGTCTAACATTAGGACCACAATTATCAACAGAAGGTTTTCTTTTTCTTAAATTTCATATGGATTGTTACAAAAATAATAGGTCTCAAATGTTTAATTTAACATCTTATTAAAATACAACACATATCACCAAAATACATAAACACTATGTGCAACAGTGGTGAATTTTAACCACCTCTCAGATCAATCTGTTTATATTTTTATTATATCCTGGTTAATCTCCATTTTTCTAGGTCTATTCTTCTTGAAATTCCTCTAGACTTCCTATCTTTCTTCTCATATTTTCTATGACTATGACCCTATATATTTTAAGAGTCCCTTCTTCTAGCTTTCATAGCTTTGGTTGTTTTTTTTTTTTTTCTTTAATGTAAGATCATTATAATTTTATAATTTTTTCAATTTCCAAAAATGTTTTATGATCTCCAATGACTCCTTAGGATGGTTTGTTTTATGAAGGCAATTATTAATGTATCTTAATATATTAATATAATATTTTGTTTATTATTTCTGTTTCCTCTGGAATTAGTTTTCTATGTTAGCCATTACTTTGTTGTGACAGATGGCAAAACTGGAAGAATTTGGAATCAAATGCCCAAATCCAGGAGCTGATCACTTTCAGCTCATTTAATTTTATAGACTCAGTGTTTACATTCATTAAATGCCTTGCATAACAGATAAACTATATGCTAGACAAATTAGAATAGTGACAATATTTCAATCAGATTCTAAGGGAGTAGATGTTTATTAGGTAAGAACATAAGATAATATTATAGTATGTATTGCTGTGGCAATTATAAATAACATAAATTTGAAATTTACATTGCTAAATATTTTCACAAAATTTTTCATATTCTTTACTTTCATTTACATTTCTAAATTTTACCTTCTTACTTCTAGCGCAACCTGAGGTTTCAGGCTCTTCTTGTACTTTTCTTGTTCCAGCTCTGGAATCAGCCCCAGTTGCTTTTATCAGATAATAGTACTTAGGAACCAGAATTTGGGTGTTAGGTGTGCTAATTGTTACCAGAATGCAGTGATCTGGGCCAGAATATATATTTATATTTATTTACATATATTTATATATATTTTCTCTCACATGTATCTATATTGATCTCTAGCTCTAGATAAAGATATAAAAATCAATCTATCTGACTTTATTTGTATAGTTATCTTATATAACTCTTCATATATTAAAAACTGAGTTCACACTAGTAACTCTAATTCCAACCCAGCAATTCAGGGTTTATTTCAGTTTTTCTTCTTTCTGTATTTTTTATCATCTCTTTGACATTGAGAAACTTTATCTCATCCCTCTGTATTTTCTAATTTGTATAATCTCTCTGAATGTAATAGATCTCTCAAACTCACACGCTGCTTCTTTGGCCTCAGTTCTGCCAAACATGCTGGCCAAGTAGCTACCTCATGGGTTTTAGCATCGCTAAATACAGCAGTGTGCCAGCAAAATCCTGGATTATGGACCTACAGAACATGCCACTCACACCAGGCCATTTTTCAGGCCCAAATATTCTGAAAGTGCCAATCACCTGGGCCAGATATTTAGTCTCAGCCCCACAATGGACAAATCCTCAACCCTGGCCCTGCCACAGCCAAGTTCTTGCCAGTGAGAGACTTGGCTCAGGCAAAAGGGAAAACAATCAAGAAGGGAGAAGGCTTGCCTTGTATGTATTCCTATTGTCCTCTTGCTACAGAATATATTCTCCATAAGACCAAAGGATATATTACATTTTTTAACACTGTAACTTGTTTATGTCTGACATGTATATACAACAAATATAACCACAGTTGCATTGTTGAATGGATGGGTGGATGAATGGATGAATGAATGAATGAATGAATGAACGAACTTGGTAATTACAAGTGGAATAAGACATTGATTTCCTAATTCCTGACACTGTATTCTTAAAGATAAATTTATTTTAGAGAGAGAGAGGATGTGCATGAGCGGGGAGCGAGGGGTGGTGCAGAGGGAGAGAGAATCCCAAGCTGACTCCCCACTGACCATGGAACCCAACCCAGGGCTTTATTCCATAACCCCAAGACCATGACCCAAGCAGAAATCAAAAGTTGGAAACTTAACTGGCTGAGCCACCCAGGTGACCCTGATACTATTTTTTATATATATTACTTTTATAACTTCTTTTTTTTTCTTTTTTTATATATACATGCATGTATGTATGCATTCAAGTGTGTGTGTAGAAAATTTTATCTATAAGATGATATAAATTAACTTTGCAGTTAGTCTTGAGCTCACAAATAACTATTCCAAAATTCTCTGAGATAAGTGAAATAAACGGATGGATTTGTTTATGGTTTAGGTTTGCATTTTAAGATAATTCCCCAGGCAGAAGAATCCACTGTGTTTTGAATAATTTCTCTCAAACCCAACTAATATTCAAGGAAAATCAAAGTACAAAGGCTGTACTGAGAAAAGAGATCCATTAAAACATTGCCATCCCATGAAAAGTTTATCGTATTCATATCTGACATTAAGAAAGACTAAACTGGTGATTCCACTTAATACACAATCATCAAAGATTTCATTTTTAGGAGTCAAAAATGGCATGAAGAACCATCTCTAAATCCAGAGGCAGTATCCCTTAAAATAACAATATAATTATGGAAATTATAACATATCATATTTATAGAGTACTTTATATGAATTACGATTATTTCGACTAAGTCCCATTATATTTTTATCTCACAAAACACCAACTGGTTTGTAATTACAGCCCTCTAAAGATCAGAAAATTGAGGATGAGAAAGACAAAGCTATTAGCCTAAATCCAAAATGATAGTAAATATTGCATGCAAGATTAAGATTTTTTTCTTTTAAACATTAAGATAAATTTAAATTTCCACCTCTTTCCTATTAAGTATTGGACTGTGTTGATCTGTTTGACACTATTATTCAATCTTTATATCTGACTAATGTCGTTAAGACGCTTGTCATCAGTTAGGATAGTTTGTGCTTCCCAGTGTGCCCTAATTGGAAACTCTCTTGTGGCCACATTTCAAAGGAGACAAGTCTGTTGATGATTGACTAACATCCCAATAGGCAAGAGAGACAAAAGGTATCAATTTATTCCAACGTTGTGGTTCACTGATGATGAATTTTCTTAGCATCTGTTTGGATATTTGATTAAAATATCCTTCAGCCCATCTGTTTCTAGCAGATAGAGAGCTTGCTGCAAAGGAGGAATTTTGAAAAATTTGCACACCTCATTTAACAGTGTAGACATAGAATTACAGCCCTAGGTTGTTGAATTTTCTGAGAGAAAGCACTTCCTTGTGTCAGGCTAAATGCTTACACAATTACTACAGACTAAGGCCAGAGTTACATAAATTATGTGAAAGAGCACAATTAATGGGCCATCATACCTTCTTAGTCAGGACATCTTGAATTTAAATCATATTGTGGAAAGTATGCTTTCTTAGAATAGGCTATTACAGTGCATTGTATAGGAGGTTCCCAATAAATTTGTTTCCTTTCTCACATTTCAGTCTTCTTAGTCTACCAGTAGCTTCTCTTTAATACAAATAGAGTGCTTGCACTTTCTTCATCAGAAAATTTAAATGACCAGTTCTAAATCTATAGCCTCTCTTAATTTCTCTCTTAATTTAAAAACTAAGTGTTTGATACTGGGCTAGTCAGTTAATATCTTGGTATTTTAATTCATTTGCATGTAAAATGAGGATACTTATAATTACTTCATAGTAACTACAGGGATTAAGTGAGATAGGATGAATTTATCTCAGGAATGCAAGTTTGGTTTAACATTGAAATATCAATCAATGTACTTCAACACAATGATGAAATAAAGAGAAAAACATAAGCCTTTCCAAAGATGCTGAAAAAAAATTTGATAAACTTTAACAACTACTCATGAAGAAAGAAAGAAAAAGAAAGAGAAAGAAGAAAGAAAGAAAGAAAGAGAAAGAAGAAAGAAAGAAAGAAAGAAAGAAAGAAAGAAAGAAAGAAAGAAAG
>NW_023270305.1:34318753-34348974 GCF_011800145.1 Mirounga leonina | reverse complement strand
GAAAGAAAGAAAGAAAGAAAGAAAGAAAGAAAGAAAGAAAGAAAGAAGAGGACTACTAGGGGCACTTTCTCAATCTGTAAAGGGGAATCTATGAATAACCCATAGCTCACATTTTGCATTTTTATTGATAGTAAAATATTGAATGCACCCCCCCGCCAAACATTGGCTACAAGGCAAAGTTTCTATTCTCTCCAAGTTAAGATTGTGGCAGAAGTCTTAGCAATTATAATACAGGAGAAAATGAAAGAAAAAGCCTAAAAATTAGAAAGGAAGAAGTAAATCTGCCTTTATTTACAATACCCAGTTGTGTATATGTAGAAAATCCTAAGGATTCTGTTAAAATATCCTAGATGTCATAGGCAAGTTAATAATTGTTCATGATAAACAAAAAGAGCAATTTTATTTCTATCTACTATTAATTAACATCAAACAAGTGGAAAATAAAATATTGAAAAGATACAATAACAACAAAACTAAAAAAAAATAAATTTATGAAAGACCCGTGATGCATCTACACTGAAAGTTCACAGAACACTAGTGAAAAATTATAGAAGGTATAAAAAAATAGAGAGATTACATTAAATAGAGGGAAAACTATATTATATCCAACTTGCTATCTGTTCTTTCCAATTTGGTATAAAATTCCAGCTAAAAATTTCTGCTATAAAATTCCAGCAGTTTTTGGAGAAATTGACAAGAGAAATGTAAAAGACCTAGAATGCCAACATAATCTTGATTTAAAAAGGCATGCTATTTGATTTCAAAGACTTCCTATAAGTTCATAATGTTTAAGACAGTGTTATATTGTCATACTAATCCACAACCAACGCTTGGAACAGATTAGAAAGTTGAAAAATTGATACATATTTATGTAATCACCTTATTTTTGACAAAACTGCAGGAAATTTTAATGGGGAAAAGAAAGACTTTATAAATTGTGCTAGAACAACTGGATGTCCATTTGGAAAAGGAGTAAAAAGCCCTCCATCATACTTCACACCATACCTAAAATTAATTTGAAGTGAATTGTTGACATAAAATCTTTTAGTATAAGCTTCTAGAGAGAAGCAGAAGGAAACCTTTATGACTTTGAGGTAAACAAAATTTTCTAAAGTAAAAAAAACAAAACCAAAAAACTAACTCTCAAAGGAAAATTGACAAATTATGTTTCATCAAACCTCAAAACTTTTGCTTACAAAAGAAACCATTCAGAAAGTAAGAAAAGAAACCACAGACTAGAAGAAAGCATTGTATGTGTTTTATCTATTTATCCATGTTATATAAACGTTGCATTATTATAATATATATTGTATATAGAAATTATTATGTTATGTATTATATACATGTGCTATATGTAAGAAATACATAGAAATTATTGTTATCTATCACATATATATCTTCTAGTTTGTGTGGCTAGTTTTCTCATTTATTTTCTCATATATATATGAGAAAAATTATTCTCAAAATATATAAAGAATTCATACAAATCAATATAATGACACAAATCTAAAAACAAGGAATAGTACAGACACTTCACAAAAGATCTACAAATAGTCATTAAGCACATGTAAATTTTCCCCACATGTTAGTCATCAAGGAAATGCAAACTAAACTGAGAGACACCACTTCACACTCACTACAATAGGCAAAAAATTTTTTAAATACAGATAAATTCAACAGTGTGGAGCAACTGGAGTTCTTATGTATTGTTGGTAGGATATGTAAAATTCTATTACTGTTTTGGAAAATGTTTTAACAGTTTTTTTTTTCCTCAAAGATTTTATTTATTTATTTGACAGAGAGAGACACAGCGAGAGAGGGAACACAAGCAGGGGGAGTGGGAGAGGGAGAAGCAGGCTTCCCGCTGAGCAGGGAGCCTGATGCAGGGCTCGATCCCAGGATCCTGGGATCATGACCTGAGCCGAAGGCAGATGCTTAATGACTGAGCCACCCAGGCAACCCCTTAACAGTTCCTTTAAAGTTAGGCAGAAACTTAATCTATGTCCCAGAAATTCCTGTCTAAGATATTTACCCAAGTGAAATATAAATATATGTCTATAAAATTTGACTTACAGGAGAATGTTTCTATCAACTTTATTTTAATAGCTTAGTAGCTGTATATAGTTTGAATGCCTATCAATATGAACATAGTGTAGTAGAGTCATGTAATAAAAATGGACTACTGATGCATGTAAGCCATAAATGAATAAAGAAATAACTTTTAAAATAAGATATAATCGATTAAATTTTAGATTATATTTAAATGGTTATTACATAACCCTATATTCAAGGAAAAATATATCTGGGCTTTGATTGTTCAGGGGTTATAATTTCCAGAACCTTTATTATTCATGTCAGTATCCCCTGGATTATCAGTGCTTTAACAATCTTCTTAAAGTGTCATTCCTATTGATAGGTTACCCCAGGCACAGTTTGACTCAATCAGAAAGAGGAAACCATCACTGTCTCTGTCTGGATATTATGTTTCTAAGAGTGAAATCTTATATTACAATATCTTTTGTTTGGTAACCTTATTAAAGCCTACCCTGTAGTTGGTTTTTAGCCTTTAAGTTTTACAATCAACTTCATGTATCTCTGAAGAGGAAAGTCTACAAAGTCTTACTTTTGAGAACAAAAACCCAAAATTATTCCATAAACTATGAGTTGGAAAATAATGTTTAAGTATGCACAAGCCAGCTCTCCTGCCCTAGACTTGTATAAATATTTTAGAGACTGCAGTACAAAAGAGGGTTGGGGAATGAAACAAGAAAGTTAGAGCCTGAAAGTGGTCTGAAAAGTGGCCCTGAGCTCATGCCAGTCACTGGAATGCTTCAATTAATAAACTCTAAGAAAAACCGGTGCATAGATCATCTTTATATCTTTTCATCTTGAAATTTTAGCACTGTCAGCCTCGTGGGTAATTTTGCATTACAAAAACAATGCTACTAGTAGAATGATTTTCCATGTGAGCTTCCACTGACAGAGAAGGTAGGAAACAGCTTCAAGGAGACTCCAAGGACAATGAAAAATACAGGAACATAGTATTCCCATTTCTTTAGAAGGGTTAGAGAAAGTAATGAAACTGAATAAGCTCTTAGATCCTTAAATGGTCTCATGGTCCTGATGAGAGAACATGAGAGAAAAACACTGTTTGGACACTGTGAGAAAGACCAGAACAGAAACTGATGATGATGCCCCAGAGTCTGAGGAGATAGTATTTCTTGGTAGATGTCACACTAGGACTTGGTGCTATGCTATAGAATGACTGCAAGCACTTAAGCTTCCCCATAATGTTATTGCAATGCTATGAAACCTCCTCAGATCTTAGATAAATGCTTGAAAGGAGAAGAGAAAGGGGTTGATAGAAATTCTCGGTTGAATAAATTTAAGTAAAAACACTGAGGTAACAAATTTTACTTGGATTTAGCTACATTAAGCTTTCTGTATTGAGCAGGTAAGAGATACAAGGTACAATTAAAGTTTACTTATCAAATAATAGCTTGAGTTTTGCACATCTGCTGTTTTTGGCATTGTTTCTATTTCCTGGTGGTTTATCCTTTTGAGGATTTGAACTCTAATGAATTCTTTGAGCTTCAGTTTCCTTTCCTGTAAGATGGGAATAACAAAACCTAGCTCAAATTGTGCAAAATAATGTATTACAGAGATTAGGCAAGATTTCAATTTGGTGAAAAACAACATCTAAATCTCAGTGACCTGATATAATACAATTGCATCTCTTGTTCATGCCACATGTTTCACACTGGTTGGCAGGCAGAGGTGGGGGAGTGGTGAATGAGGGTTCTGTCATATTTTAGGTTCACCATGAGATTTCTCATTCTTTTTTTTTTTTTTTTTCCTGTGCACCAACCTGACATGAAACATGTTATTTCTATTTACAGCCTGGTGACCAGAATTGGTCATATGGCTCTGACTAACTGCAAGGGGATTGGGACATGTAAGCTCTATGTTCCTGGAAGAAGAATGAATCAAATATAAGGAGCACAAGTAATTTCTACCATAAGGATTATGTGAAATAGTGCACAGACAAAGATACAGTACTATTACTGCCACAAATACTCTCAAAAAAGTATAGCAACTTCTTTATTTTAAAATAAAGGATTTCATAAGTTGTATCAGTTTTCTTCATTCCTTTTATGGCATTTTAGGGTTGAAAGGTAGCTTGGTGTCGACAAAAACTCTGGATTCAATGGTAGGTCTGGGTTCTAGTCATGGGTTTGCAACTAGTTTTTTGACTGTAGAAAAATTCTGCAATGTTCCTGTGTCATATTTTTCAATTAATCAAATTTTATTAAATGTTCTCTTACAAAGTTCTTTCCAATTTAAGACTATCTTTGACTATGTATCCTTATAGACTGACTAGACCTAACCATTCAGTAGCCAGTTTAGAAAGTGAATTTTGCTTTTTTAATTTGTCCTCTGTAGACAGCATCACACTTACCATTCAAATCTTGGCCAAAAAGTGTATGAAGAAAATATTAAAATATTATTCAGTTAATTATGAACACTGAAATCTGCAAGAGAAAAACGGTCCTTAAAGTGGTTGTTGTTAGCTGGATGGTGTACAATGGACATTTCTAATTAAAAACAAAAGAGGTTTAGTTATCCCAGAAGATTTAAAATGTTCTTTTAGACAAAAAGGAAAGGTAGCTTTATTCTTAATCTTGCTTCACACCATTTTCCACTCCAACTTAAAACTCAGATTCAGTGGATTGTCTATTTTAGCCTTTAGGTGAGGAATGGTATTCAGAATACAACCCAGATTAAAGATTTCTTTCTGAAGAATTTATGGTGCTGACCTTAAGCCCAGGAATCTCTTTAGGGAAGAGGTTTCTGGGAGAAACCATTGTCCAGTAGAAGGCAAGATAAAGTCCAGATCTCTCTTCATTTGATTAGATTTGGCCCCTACTTACAGGTTTGGAGCAATTATTTAATATTTCAAGTTTTGATGGCAGACAAAATTGGATGGATCGAGTGAGTCATAGTTTGGGAATGAGAAGTGATATTGGAATAAGAAAATTCATATTCAACATTAAGTATGGCATGCTTTATGTTTGATATCCAGCAAGTATTTAAAATCTCTTGGTCTCGGTTTCTATAGCAAGTAAAATGGCTTAATAAAGTTCCAATATTGTTGAAGATATTAGAATGCAAAGATACTGTATAAACCATAAACCACTGCAAAATTTAGGGTTTTATTTTTCCTCCTAGCATTCAGCTTAGGGTTTGGCATAAAATATTAATCAATAAATGGTGTCTGAGTGTATGGACATGTCAGATGATGATTAATGCTTTGGGAAGTGAATTATGAATTTGAGGGTAATTGGAGAGTCAGAGCCCACACTGAATTCAGGTCCTCTATATGGAAAACCTGGGCCTTATTCCTATTAAAATTTACATGAGACGATTTTGTTACATGAGACAATTTTGTTTGGGCTCAACGATGTTTGCAATGAAGTTACTGGATAATGTTTAAAGTGATTAATTATATTTTTAGATGTGCAAGTTTAGCCCAAATCCAGACATATTTCCCTTCTACAAAGTTGTGTTCAAATTGAAACTTACACTAAATTTCCATTATGTCCCTTAAGTGATATGTAAATGTAGCCTATATTCCTTATTCAGGCAGTTAGCTATGTTTAAGTTTTTGCTAGTTTATGTTGGAGTGGAGGGAAAGAAGGATGGAAATTAAAGTAAAAACTGATAGAGAATGTGAAAGAAAACAAGTTCATGCGAGCAAGACTTTTTGCCTTATTTTTCATTCCTGCTTCCCTAGTGGGAAGGCACATAGAAGTGGCTCAGTAAATCATGGTGATTCAATGAAAGAAGGATGAAGAAATTAATTGGTTAGGAGAGTGTAGGAAAAGTGGGATGCAAGGAGGAAGATAATAAAGAAAAAGGCTAGGAAATACAAAATAAAGTGAGGCAACCAGTGGGCTGTTGGGAGAAATAACATGAGGGGAGAAATTCAGTTATTTTCTCTGCAGCCCAGAAGGGGGAAAAAAAGATAAAAGAATAAATAGAACCAAACCAGGACCCATTTTGTCTGCATTACAATCACTAACATCTAAAGCCTTCCAACAAGAATGGGCTACCTCAGGAAGTGGTGATGATGTAGGAAACAAAAGTCATAGAATTTCCTTACTATTTACAGCCCATTGACTAGTCCTTGAAACAGGCAGAGTGACCTTCCTCTGAATATTGACACTTTGCTAAAGGCAAAAGTTAGTATTAACCGACCCCCAGGATCCTGTGAGTCTACTTTAAACATATAGAAATTCCTTTGGAAATTTCCTTTATCTTTACCCCCTAAGATGTACATTGACAGTCATCCTCTAAGCCTATGACCCACTGATATACATCTGAGGGGTCTCATGACTGAGGTTTTACTAATCAGTAACAAATGACCTTTTCCTAACAATAGCTAGCCCCCTCAGGGTCCTGGAAACCTTGTTTCCAAAATACCTTGGAGGCTTGTGCTATCCCTAACCCCCTCCCAACTTGAAAGTATATAATCAATCACTCCTCAAGAACCCTGTGCACCTCTTTCTGCCCATGGGTCCTGTCCCTTGTGCTTTAATAAAACCACCTTTTCGCCCTGAAGACGTCTCAAGAATTCATTCTTGACCATTTGCTCTAAGCCCCAACACTTCTGCATCACTGAGTTCTCAGTCCCCAGAGTTGTATGACAATATTAGGAGTGTGTTCTAAAAGGAATGCAAGGGTTAAATCAGTGTCTTTGAATTTGAAGTTAACTGGAGACCTAGAGCCTACTCTGAATGCAGGTGCCCTACATAGAAAATGAGTAAAATGATATTAACATTTTTATATATTTTTAAATTCACTTATTTCTATGAGAATGGAAGATGGAAGGTTTAGAGTGTACCGTGAGAGAGTCGGAGAAAAATGAAGGGTATACTCAGTTATAATTTCCTTTTTCACTTAACAGGAGGAAGATGAAGGAGATTAGAGAAAGCAAGGGAAGACAGGTATCCTCTAGCTTTTCCAGAGGAGTGCACCTTCCTCTGGCTTGCTTAAAATAACTGGCATTTGAAATAAAACGTTGGGCAGATCTTTGTCACTAATAATATTTTTATTTCGTTTAATGCCTTAAATATTGTTTCTCCCTATTATTTTGTAAACTAAATGAGTTATGTGAAAATCAGATATATTATATTATAGAATAACATTAAATTATAAGAATATTCATTTTGTGATGAAGGGACAAATACGTTGGTTATTTAATTCAAGAATCTAAATATTCTGCCTAAAGACATTCTTGTGTAGTTTTATCATTTTCAAAGATGAAAAAATGAAATATTAATCAAACTTTCACTTACCCTCTTTTATTACAGTTTAAAAAATATAGCCACACTTCTGCCCTTGCCTAGAGGAAGTATGTTAATAAGAGCAACCTACTTCGATTATAAATCAAGAGACAAATATCATACTGCACTGCAATGCTCAATATAATTTTAGATTTAAGAAAGAAACATAGATTAAAATTTACATAATAATTAGTATACAAAGTGTAGATGACACCAGGATGGTAATTTTGAACATCAATACAAAATAATACACTCCGCCAGCTTCAAAATAAAATACTTATGAGGATATATAAAGAGACTATAGCACAAAATATTACTAGATCTATTGGTTACCAAGAAATTTTGTTAAAAATATTTTTCAGGGGTGCCTGGGTGGCTCAGTCGTTAAGCGTCTGCCTTCGGCTCAGGTCATGATCCACGGGAAGCCTGTTTCTCCCTCTCCCTCTCCCACTGCTTGTGATCCTGCTCTCACTGTGTCTCTCTCTGTCAAATAAATAAATAAAATCTTAAAAAAAAAATATTACAAATTAAGATCGTCTGAAATTAGGAGAATTTTTTGTACCTAGATATAACTTTAATGGAGCAAAAAATATAAAATGAAAATGACAAATTCAAAGAAATATCCAGTTGCAATGTATTCATCATATGAAAGAAAATATAAAGTGGTTTTTTTTTCCTTATGTATTGTCCACACTCTGACTCTAAAGTCTAATATCTCTATTAGGGAGGGAAAAAATGGGAAATTTTCACAGAGACATAGTATATATTTAGGTAACTTCACCTTCAGTTTTTTTAAAAGATCTATTTACCTATTATTTTTAGAGAGAGCACGTGCACCTGCGCAAGAGCGAGCAGGGGTAGGGGCAAAGGGAAAGGGAGAGGAGAGACTCTCAAGCAGACTCCCCACCAAGCACAGAGCCTGACATGGGGCTTGATCCCACAGCCCCAAGATCATGACCTGAGCTAATATCAAGAGTCGGATGCTTAACCGATAGAGCCACCCAGACCTCCCACTTCCACTTTCAATCTGTGTTCCAGCATGATTTCAGTCATCCGGTCTTCTCTATAATACAGTCGTAAAATTTACCTCTTTCTTACTTCTGTATCATGTGTGCCTTTCAGGCTATGTATTTTAGACTGGGCCATGCAAGAGCGTGAAATGCATAAACATGAGTTGTGTGTACTTTTAGAAACCTGAGAATATGCTCTGTACTTCTTTTATATCATATCTGACCATTTTTCCACATTCAAAGACCAGAAAGGCTAAAAGCCACAGTCAGGAAGCAGAGACCTGCAGAATTTGTACTGTCCATCTATGATAGAGATCTTGAAATGAGAGCAGAGTCAGCAAGAACCCTGATTGAAGTGGATTCTGGAAATGGAAGATTTTTATGTGATCTGCCCAATATATATACATATCTCTATATATTTTATATAGAGTCGGGAAATTGAGTAGGAGAGGATCTAGAAGTCCAGCATATCTGTCTATAGGTTGACAAATGCCTGCAAAACAAAAGAAAACAGATAAGGTTCCCAGAAGAGTAATTTTCCTTTAGGTTTCCAAGAGATTTTATTCAATACCCAAGTAAAAAGGTAGCAGAACTATGGCCAATCCACATGCTCTTTCTTTTCATTTTAGGATTAGTACAGAAAGAGAGAAAAAAAAAGTCAGTTTTGACCCCAAGGGGATAAATGTTTCAGCGGATGAGAAAAAGACCATAGCTCATATAACCCTAAAGAAGAACACACTTTTCACTATGTCTGAAATGATTAACTCTAAGAGACAGAAGATATGTTTACACATGATTTGACATCCTTAACGGGATACAACAAATATACAGCCTCTGGAAAAAACATGAAAGGCATAAGGTCAAAGCAGAAGGAGATAAAAGGAAAATAGCATAAAATGTCAGGAATAGTTGAGGTGAAATGGAACCAGGTGAGATTAAAATATTTTAAAGGAAAATAAACTTACAATAGCGAAATTAAAATGCAGTACTGAAGTATTTCAACAGAGACAAAGATCAAATGTTATCTGCAAGTTAATTTGTTAATCTCTCCCTATTATAGTTGAAAATAAAGATGAATGCAGTGATGTTAAAGTATGTGAAAGGCAGAGATGGAGATCCTGTCCGAATTTTTTCTGGTGCTGTGCTGTAGCCTGGAGATACAAAAGTGAACAAGAGAGAACTAGTCCCATTTTTCCTATCATAAGGTAAGATTGCTTTATTTATGATTATGGGACAAATATGTTTACTATAAAAGTTTCAATAATGATGAATGCCTAGGTGGCTCAGTCAGTTAAGTGTCTGACTCTTTATTTTGGCTCAAGTTATGATCTCAGGGTTGTCGGATCAAGACCCATTTCGGTCTCCACACTCAGCTCAGAGTCTGCTTGAGATTCTCTCCCTCTCCCTCTCCTTTTGCCCCTCTCCCTGCTCAGGCTCATTCTCTCTCTCTTTCTCTCTCTCAAACAAATAAATACATCTTTAGAAGTTTCAATAATGAGGGCGCCTGGGTGGCTCAGTTGGTTGAGCGACTGCCTTCGGCTCAGGTCATGATCCTGGAGTCCCAGGATCGAGTCCCGCATAGGGCTCCCTGCTCGGCAGGGAGTCTGCTTCTCCCTCTGACCCTCCTCCCTCTCATGCTCTCTGTCTCTCATTCTCTCTCTCTCAAATAAATAAATAAATAAAATCCAAAAAAAAAAAAAAAGTTTCAATAATGAATAAAAATGTACATTTCATCTATGATATTTTCATCTTAAGAGCATGTATTTTTACATTTTGTTTTATAAAGAAGAATATGTGATGATGTATAATAGATACATTACCATAGCAATATAAATTTGTGGTGAATGTGAATATCTGTCATATTTTGACCCATCCAGCTCCCTTCCTATACTTGGGAAATTTTGAATCATATATACCCAAGGTAAACACCTTCAATTGACTTTGCATTCTCCACAATTTCTAAGGCATTGAATTATGACTAGGTATTCTATGAAACCCTCATATAGGTGATTTCAAATTAAAAGTGAATAATGGAGACTTTGGGTTTTTACTTAAAGCAACAAGAGATTAGATAATCAAGGCCAACCCTTCCAATGAAGATAACTGGGAAAACTAAACTATCTATGTATGTAATTGAGGGAATCATAGAGATAAGGTTATAATAAAAATTATGACAGAAGAAGAAATGTTAGAGTGGTAATACTTGGAATTAAGGACCATATTTTTGCTGATTTCTAACAAAGTAGATTGGAAAACAGATTTTTAGAACTACAGAGGAAGGGAGGTAAAAATCATATGTGTATGTGCATGTGGTATGTGTATGTGGTAATGGTCCCCTAAAGATTCATACCTTAATCCATGAAACCTGTTAATGTTACTTCACATGACAAAATAGACTTTGCAGATATTATTAAGATTAAGGACCTTGAATTAGGGAGTTTATCCTGGATTATGTAGTTAGGCTCATCTATGGTGGATATTATCATTATACATTGATGATTTCCTTTATAAAAATAAATATTTTAACATGTACATTTATAGATTAATATTCAATATTCACTAATAACTTTCATCCTTTTTTTCTGTTGTTAAATTAGCTTTCTCACATATATTAACACCTAATGTGTTCTCTCTGTCTCTCTCTCTCTCTGTCTCTTCTCCTGTATAATATATTGGTCTTCACAAATGTTTGATTATTTTAAAGACCTTTTTTCTCTATTTCAATTCATTAATGTATTTTTTTCTTTATCATTTGTTTCTGAATATCTTAGGCTATTTTATTGTTCATTCTCAAGTATCCAGAATTAATTTTAATGTTTGATTGTTTCTTCTTCTTTAATATTGAAAGTATTTAGAGCATTAACTTCTCCTCCAAGTACAATAAGTCTGCATGGTGTGTTTTAATAACCAATAATCATGTGGTCATTAGTATAATGTAAAGTGTATTCTCTTGGACCCTAGAGTTGTTTAGGATGTTGTTGTTATTTCTTATTTTTTTAATGACTTAATATCCTTTAATGCATTTCCTCTTATTATTATTAATTTGTTAAAAACACTGATTTTTTCAATGCTTGCCACATTTTATAAACATTTTATGATATAAAAAAATCTGTTTATAGGGTGTCATGAATTCAAAAAATCAGTTTTCATAGTTGAAATTAAATATACTATTACAAGGCTTACAGAATTATAGCCATACTACCCATCATTCACAGAATGTTAGACATACATGATAACACTTGATAAATTTATAATAGTGCTTATTAATGAGGATTAATAACTTAGCAAGCTTTTCATATGAAAATGGTAATGAATGGAACGAGATTTACAAACAAATTTGTATACTTGGCACATTATCTATACCTGAGACTTCCTGTCCTAAGCCTTCCTCTCATTGTACTAAATAATTGAGCACATTTTCTAGTTATTTTTGTTTTTTATTATTTTTTTAAAGATTTTATTTATTTATTTGACAGAGAGAGAGACACACAGCGAGAGAGGGAACACAAGCAAGGGGAATGGGAGAGGGAAAAGCAGGCCTCCTGCAGAGTAGGGAGCCCGATGCGGGGCTCCATCCCAGGATGCTGGGATCATGACCTGAGCCAAAGGCAGACGCCTAACGACTGAGCCACCCAGGCGCCCCTCTAAAGTTATTTTTAAAATGCATCATTTTGAATTAAAATTAATTTCTTAATAAGACACATTATTTGCAAAGCTCTTGAATAAGCGGTTAATCATGACCTTCACTCAGCCATGAGCCCTGACCATTTTAACTCACTCCTATATAATCCTCATCTAACCTAATGCCCGCAAGGACTCTGGTGTTAAGAGTCTCAGACAATGGTACTCCATCACAGATGCCTTCTGGAAGTCTTCTAGAAAGCATTTCATGAACAGGTGTTTTCTTCTGATCCATTGACCAATAATGATAAAAATTGTTTTACCTAGTCTATAAAAATTTGAGTGCTTCTTCTATGGCACATACTTGGCTAGGCATTGAGGACATAAATGTGAGTAACAACAAAACTGGCTTCTGCCATCATATTGCTAATAATTTAGTGGAGTATACAAAAAAAACAGTCAATTAATCAAGAAAATGCAAAACTAGGCCCATCAAGATTGACTAAAGGAAAGATGTACATTGGTCTGGGAGTCCAGAGAAAAGGATCCAGCCTAGTCAGGGAAGACTTGGAATGCATTAGAAGAGAAAGAAATTGTTTAGTTCAGTTCTAAAGGATAAGGAGGATTTACCCTTACAAATGAGGGGAGAGTTCATTCTAGGTAGATAAGACTTCACAAGCAAAACACTGTAACAGGATTGAGCCAATGAAATTAGGAATATAACCTTGGAGGCTAACATTCAAAGAATGAGGAGAAACACATTAGGAAACAACGTTGGAAAACTAGACAATAGCTTTACCATAAATAAACAAATAAAATAGTTAAATATTTCTTCCTAAGATTTAATAGCTATAAGCGTTAAAACCATCACACTTCCATTAAGTAGAAAAAATTGAAATGTCAAGATAATCACATTGAAATAATAGTGTTTAAAAATTTTTCCCAGATGACTTCTGCATATGACTGTGATGGAGTAGCTTCCAGCAGATCAACAATCATTCCAAGAGTAATGAGATAAGGTAGAAAAGGAAGGAAAGAAAGATGGAAGGAAGGAAGGAAAGGAGGAAGGAAGGAAGGAAAGAAGAGAGGGAGGAAGGGAAAGAAGGAAAGAAATTCACATGTTTGAAGGTATCCTATATCTCTCTCTAAAGCTGGGATTGAAATGAAATAAAGCTCCTGGGGTGAGCCCCAGTTTTGAACATATTAGTTTTCACAAGGCATTTGCTTATACTTGGTTTGGCATAAGAAGCAGAGAGGAGAGAAAATGTCGATGGGAAAAAGAAGAAAAGCGAGAGAAACTTCCAATACTAGAGAGACCAAAAAAAAAAAAAAAAAAGGATCTTGGATCTTGTGAACTGCCAAAATAGCCAGCATTTGAGGGATAGAAAGTGAATCCAACATCTGGCAGTTGAAAAAAAAAATGGATTTCAAGGACCACCACAGTAGAAAAGCTTCTAGAAAGACACCAGACTTTCAGGTAGGATCACTGGTGTCCTCTATCCTACAGACATTCATGAATCAGAAATGGAACAACGCTTACAAAGACAGAGCAGCCTGGAGTCAGCTTAGGCTCTCATGACTTTGAGGTGATATATACCTCTTTCTTTCACCTGTAAAGGGTAGAATAAAAACTGTATTTTCATACAAAAATATCTGACATACAAAAATAAATTTATAACACATACAAAAAAAACATGACCCAGAAGAAAAACTTACAGCTGACACATGCAGTAGAAGAAAAACCATATGGAATCCAGATTTTGGAGTTATCATATTCAGCTTTTAATTAACACTTTAATTTATCCTCTGCTTTTAATTAATACTTTAATACTCAGATTTTAATTTAGCACTTTAATTAATATGTACAAAAAGAAGACAAACAAGATAGAAAATTTAACCAGAGGCTTGAGTCAATAAATAAACAGTCAAATGGGGGCGCCTGGGTGGCTCGGTCGTTAAGCGTCTGCCTTCGGCTCGGGTCATGATCCCAGGGTCCTGGGATTGAGCCCCACATTGGGCTCCTTGCTCAACGGGAAGCCTGCTTCTCCCTCTGCCACTCCCCCTGCTTGTGTTCCCTCTCTCGCTGTCTCTCTCTCTGTCAAAAAAAAAAAAAAAAAGTCAAATGAAAATTCTGTAACTGAAAATTATAATAACCAAAATTATGCACAAAATAGTTAGGTTTAATAGCAAATTGAACAGAGCTAGTGAGATTATTAGAGGTCATTCAGTTTAAAATAACCAAACTGAGGCAAGGAAAAACAAAAACAGGTAAAATTAAGAAAATAAGAATAATATAGAATATGGTGAAAAAGTCTAACATAAATATAATGGATTCACTACAGAAGAAATTATATCACTGACAAGAAGCAGTAGTTGAGGATATAATAGCTGACAGACACATCTGCAAAGATGAAAGATATCAAGCTACAAATGAGTATGAAACAAATTTGAATAAATACAAAAAGCGACACCTGGACACAGATAAGCTACTGAAAATGAAGTACAAAAAAAAGCTGGAGAAAAAATACGCATTATCCTTAAAAGATCAATAAGATAGAAAGCTGAACTCACCAGAAAAATAATAGAGTCCAGAAAAAAAATACAATGACATTCTTTAAGTTCTGACATAAATGCAAAGTAAACACAAAATACAGTGAAAATAAACTGAAAGTAGGATATAGACATTCCCAGATCATGCTCCCCTTCTCCCAAAATTAAAAAAAACAACAACAATCTTTTAGTATATGATACCAGCATACCTATACTAAAAGAAATTATAAGTAAGTTCTTCAGAAATAAGAAAATTATTCCAAACTGAAATAGTGAAAAATGGGCAGGAATAAAGAAAAATGAATAGGAACATAAGTGGATAAATAAAAATTGATAATAATGGCATAAAATAATAAGAGTAACAATCTGAATATGCCCTGAACTATATATAAAATTAAAATGCATAACAGCAATAGTATCAAAGACAGAAGTGGTAGAGTTAAAATATTCTAAGGTTTTGGCATAGTCTTATAAAACATACAATACTAATTCATCTTAGACTCTAATCACTCAGTGATCCTTGTTCTAAAGTATAAAATGAATAAATATCTATAACTAAGAAACTAACATAAGAAAATTAAATAATAAAAACACATTAAAAAGGTAAAATTCTAAAAAGTTCTATAAAACAAGTGGTAAAACTAGAAATAAATGGTATGATGGTAGATGAAAATAAACTATATCTGTAATTGTATTTATTAAGAACTAAATGCTAAAATTTGAAACATGTAAAAATAAAATCTTACTTCATCCCTATAAGACATATATTAAATATAAGGCACAGAATGTTTGAATGTTTGAATGTAAAAGAATGAAAATGATATGCCATGCAAATGCAAACCCAAAGAAAGCATCTATTTTTGTCCTAATATTGGATAATATAGATATTAAAGCAAAGGTGTTACTAGAGAAAAATAGGAATATTTCATAATGATCAAAGATTCACTTTACCAAGAAGATATAGTAACTTTTAGCTTATGTATACCTATTGTCATAGCCTCAAAATGTGAAATGCAAAACAAACATGATCAATTTCTAAATGGAGAAATACACAACCTCAAAATTTCAGTAGATGACCATAAAATTTTTTATGTAGTAGTTTATAGAGCAAGCAAAGCAAAACAAACAAAAGTCAAAATTTATAAAGATGTAATAGAGCTATACAAAATGATTAAGAAAATGAATGTAATGGGGCACCTGGGTGGCTCAGTCATTAAGCGTCTGCCTTCGGCTCAGGTCATGATCCCAGGGTCCTGGGATCGAGCCCCGCATCGGGCTCCCTGCTCAGCGGGAGGCCTGCTTCTCCCTCTCCCACTCCCCCTGCTTGTGTTCCCTCTCTCGCTGTCTCTCTCTCTCTCTGTCAAAATAAATAAATAAAATCTTAAAAAAAAAAAAAAGAAAGTATTGGCAAATGTGGAATACAGACCCAACAGTTTCTGGATGTTTCACCTTTTCAAGTACACATAGAACATATACTAGTTGATCATAGCCTGAATTATACCAAAAATCAGTTTGGAAAAAAATCATATAGAGTCTTTGTGTTATCTTGCCATAGTGAAATTAGACAATTTGAAAATAATTTTTACAAAATAGATGAACAGTAAATAGTATACTCCTAACTTTTTAGAAATTAGTATTTTATTATTAAAAAGGTATAACATTGAAATTAGATATTTTTAAATTAATGGTAATAGAAATATGACATGTCAAACTTCCAGCTTACAGTCAATGCTGTGCTTAGAGGAAACTTATAACCTTAAAAGCATCTATATGAACAGATGTTGCAAAAACATTTCTTTAAAAGCTGTAGTCATCTATGAAAATAAAACAAAACAAAACTATAATCAAAAGAATGAAATATAAAAAATGTTTTATTACTTAAGATACTAAAAGTTATCATTATTGGAAGACATTATGGTATATATAACAAATCCAAGAATATCTATAGTCAAATTATTAGAACTAAAAAAATAATTTATCAATCTATTTAAAAAATAATACACAAAAATCCATTTTAATATGCTAGCAGTAAACTTTAGGAAATACGGTAAAGTAGTAACATTTAAAATGTAATCAAATATGGGTTTGAGTCAGTTAAGTATCTGCCTTCAGCTCAGGTGATGATCCCAGGGTCCTGGGATCTAGCCCTGTGTCAGGCTCCCTGCTCAACAGGGAGTCTGCTTGCTTCTCCCTCTACCTGCCCCTCCACCCACTTGTTCTTTCTCTCTCAAATAAATAACTAAAATCTTTAAAAAAATAAAGTAAAATGTAATCAAATATTATTTAAATAGTATTTTGGAATATTTTGGAATAAATCCAACAAAAATATACTTTTTTTTTTTACAAATAAACAATATTATCAATTAAAAAAGTAACAAAATGAAAGGATACACTATGTTTAGGATTTGGAATTCTCAATTTTATAAATATTTATTTTTCCTGCAAATTTGTCTATAAATTTAATCCCAATTAAAATATCATCAGAGTTTTTTATGTGTTTGGAATCTGACAAGTTGATTTTAAAATATTATGGAAATAAAAGGCTAAGAATAACCAAAGCAATCTTTTTTTTTTAAGATTTTATTTATTTTAGAGAGAGAAAGAGCAGGTGCGAGCACGAGCAGGTAGAGGGGCAGAGGGAGAGGGAAAGAGAGAATCTCAAGCAGATTCTGCGCTGAGCACAGATTGCTTCTCAGGGCACAATCCCTAACCTTGAGATCATAACCTCAGCCAAAATCAAGAGTAGGCTGCTTAACAGACTGAGCCACCCAAGCGCCACCCAAGGCAATCTTAAAAGAATATTTTTGGAGGAATTATCCTTTCAGAAATCAAAACTATTATATTTTAGAGCTTTAGAAATTAAGGCAGGGTGGGGCACCTGGGTGGCTCAGTCGTTAAGTGTCTACCTTCAGCTCAGGTCATGATCCCAGGATCCTGGGATGGAGCCCTGCTTCTGGCTCCCTGCTGGGCGGGAAGCCTGCTTCTCCCTCCCCCACTCCCCCTGCTTGAGTTCCCTCTCTTGCTGTGTCTCTCTCTCTGTCAAATAAATAAATAAAATCTTAAAAAAAAAATTAAGGCAGGGTGATATTGCAACAAGGATGAAAAACATACCAACACACCCAAATAGTTATGTCCAAAAACAGACTATCTATGGTCACTTGGTTTATAACAAAGCTGACTCTCTTGAGTAGTTGGGGGGAAAAGAAAGAAAGAAAAAAATAAATAAACCCCTTTAAATAAATGATGCTGGTTTATCAGATATCTATATTAAAGTAAATGATTCTTGATTCCTAACTATCACCACACACAAAAATTAATGTCAGCTGGATTACAAATAGAAGTGAGAGGGACACCTGAGTGGTCAGTTGGTTAAGCATCTGACTCTAGATTTTGGCTCAGGTCATGATCTCAGAGTGTGAGATCAAGCCTCACCTCAGGTTCCATGCTCAATGCAGAGTTTGCTTGTCCCTCTCCCACTGCTCCTCTCCCTGCTTGTGCTCACTCCCTCTCTGTCTCTCTCTCAAATAAATAAATAGGTAGATGTAGATAGATGATAGATAGATAGATATAGATAGATAAAACCTTTAAAAGATGATAGATGATGATAGATGATAGATAGATGATAGATAGATAGATAGATAGATAGATAGATGATAGATGATAGATAGATAGATAGATAGATAGATAGATAGATAGATAGATAGATGATAGATATATTAGATAGATGAGAGAGTTAAAAATGATGCCTCTTGAAGAAAACAGAGAATAACATCATGACCATGGGATAGGAAGGATGTTCCTAAAAATAATATGCTCACCATAATTCATAAGATTAATTATCCTTCTTTAAAGTAAGAATTTCTGTTCATTAAAAGATAACATTAAGGGTGCCTGGGTGGCTCAGTCATTAAGTGTCTGCCTTCGGCTTGGGTCATGATCCCAGGGTCCTGGGATCGAGTCCTGTGTCGGGCTCCCTGCTTGGTGGGAAGCCTGCTTCTCCCTCTCCCACTGCCCCCTGCTTGTGTTCCCTCTCTCGCTGTGTCTCTCTCTGTCAAGTAAATAAATAAAATCTTTTAAAAAAAAAAAGATAACATTAAGAGAGCAAAAGTGCAGGAAAAGAGACAAAATATTTCCAATGCATATACAGAACAAAGGACTCATACCATCAATATATAAAGAATTAATTATCATTTAAATTTCACAAATGACCAAAACACACACCCAAAAAGTAGACAGAATTCATGAACAGATACTTCCAACAGAGGTATATAAATCAATGTTGGAAATGTGAAAATGTGCTGAACATCATTAGTCAGTGGGGAAATAAAAATTATAAATAAAATTATGTACCACTGTACCCTCCCCAACTAGAATGGCTAAAATTTAAGAGACTGTCGTTACAAGCTGGGTGAGAATGTGATGCAAGTGCAATACTCATATATTGTTAATAGTGGAAATTGCTACAATCACTTTGGAAGTCTGTCAGTTTCTCCTAAAACTATGCATGTAGTATGCACATACTGTACCATTCCATTAATACAAAGTACACAAATGGACAAAACTAATATAGTATGGTACATGTTAGAATGACAGTTAACTTTGTAGAGGATGGCAACTGAGGGAAGGGTAGATGGGGACTTTCAGTTATTCTGTTCTACTGTGCTATTAATGTTCTGTTTCATCATCTGGATAATAGTTCTGTTCATCAAGTAATAGACTTGAGACGAGAAAACTTTTGTATATATGTTATCCTTAAAAAAAGATAATTATTTAAAAACACATTCAGAATTATTTTTCTGTGTAATTCTATTAATATTTTTCAGAGTATCAATATTTTTTCTCCTAATTTAATGTTTCTGCAGACATTTAAATAGTGTATAGTAAAAAAAATTAAAAAGCTTTTGGGGAGCAAGGGTTCTAATATTATTCTTTAACTCAACAGAGCTATCTGTTTACTCCATCTGTAAGTTACATTTTACCACTCTTTTTTTTAAGAAACCACGTTATTTTAGAAAGTTTATTCTTATAACAGAAGAACCAAAAAATGAATTACGTCAACACTGAGAGCAATATAAAACATACATTGAAAAGAATAATCAGTTTCTCTGTTGCAAATTCTACTCTGGCAAGGTAAGACAAAACCACCTTAAATATTTAAGAAAAATGAAAACAATGAATATTCAAATTGCATGGTAAGGGCACTCAGCAGGTTCACCTTAAGATGTATTCGGCCATAATTTGATATTTTTGTTTTGCTCCCTCAGGCTTTAAAATGCTTAAAGCCTTCAGTTAAAAACCGAAGGGAAATGTATATTTATATTTATGTTTATGTTTATGTTTATGTTTATATATATTTCCCTTAGTTATGTCTCACAAGAAAACCAAATTTTAATGGGAAATTGTATGGTGAGGGGGGCATCAGAGCAATGGGATTTAGAGACCACAAAAACCATACAGCAGGACAGCCTGCCTGGAGTCTGGGCACCTCTGCTAATACGTAGCTTTTTGCATTTCTCTAATCTACACCCTAGGATGATATTTCTTAATATGTGGGTACACAGATATCCCTTCTGAAAGTGATAGAAACTGTGGAAACTCTGCCTAGAAAATACATACATACATGCATTAGTTTGACATACAGATTTATGAATTATATGAATTCCTTATGACAAAGATGTATGTGGTCATATGTTATTATAAATATTGCAAAAGTAAGATACCTTTTTTAAATTAAGAGGACCACCAAAAATTTCATAGCTTCAAACCCACAAAATTAGGACTGGCACCTGTAGACAGATTATTGTGATTCACAGAGAAGATGAAAAGCAGGAAGGACCTGGAAATGGGGAAATTCAGCTCAGAATTTTTTTTTTAAATGGTACAGTTTTAAGAGAGTTAGAGCCTAGTGAGGCATTGCAAGAGGGGAGAAAATAGTAAATTTGATAGATGTGTCTAAGGATGATTTAGCTGTATTGGGTAACTGATCAGAAGTGTGGAGTGAGTTCATCTCTTGTAAATGCAAACAGATTTTAGTAGGGAGATTTTTTAAAGAAATAATTTCAAGAAACTTTGTCAAAGGAGTTTTTACTTTGTCACTCTGTATTTGGGAACCTTTAAGAAACTACTGGCTTTACCTCTAAGAGAGGTATCTCTCGGAAGAACCCATTTTTCTGGGAACATTTGTGAGATTTTATTCAGACAACCTATGACTTTCAGAAAACATTACCCTTTCAAGTACATTAACATTTATCAATGATAAGTACCCGGTGCCGTTTTACCTGTCAGTATTTCTGTGTAGTGGAATTATAGGTGATTTATCTTAGGATTTCTGATTTTCATTGCCTCAATTCCCCAGGCGTATAAAATGAGTACATTAACTTGCTACAATTAGTTGAACCTGTTGTTTGTTTAAGTCTTAACCTATGCTTAAGGCAAAGTGATGGATCCCTAAGGTAGTCTTTAAGGTGTGTCAGTTGCTCTTAGGGATGTAATGACATCACCACAGTCCCTTGATTGATTTGCCGAATTCACTTCCGAGAACACGCAAAATTTTCAGCCTGCCTTCTCGGTCAACGACAGTCATACTCAAATAGAGGCTTTGAAATGGATCTCATAATTATAAAAATAAATTCAAAATCAATTTTAAGTCATCACCTGACTCTTTTTCTCTGTATTTATGGATATAATTGATCACCCTCATATCCCCGTTTTTGAAATGTTCTGATTTTGCAAGACACCATTTTCTCCTTATTCTCAAACTATCTATTCTGCAGTCCTTCATTATATATTTATTATTATTAACTTCTCTTCTATCTCTTGATTAAAAGAGATTATTGCTTCCCAGGCTTTTGAATTTAGATTTTTTTTTTTTTTCCTTCTCATGCTAACCTGCCTCCATGGTCACAGCTTCTACTGGAGTCTTATCTATATGAGTTGAGTCAGTGTCTCTTTTGGTGTAAGGGCTGATATTAAGTGTTGCCTTGGCATCTGGTGAAGCCAGGAAGGGGTCAAATGACCTAACAAGTTCCCCTTTCTGTGATGCCACCACAGAAATGGTTCCCTAGCTAAATAATGTTCCTTATCAGAAGGACCAGGAACAGTTCCTACTATTTCTGAATAGGAGGTTCAGTTCCCTGCCAGCCCATGGAATTATTCAAACCAACCAACCATATCCTGCCATCATTACTGGGGGCACCGCAACCTGGTAATATTACAAAGCCTGCCTCCCAGAGCCCCTGATTGTTCACTGTCCCCAAATGTTAATACTTATGTGACCATGCATTGCAAAGTGTGTCCTCCTCCCCTGGGCTGTGAGCATATGTGTCTCATAAACTACTGCGATGCCATCTATCCATTGTTGGGTGTTGTGTGATTGGCCATCCTCACAAACCTCCGGTGGGATCCTCCAATGTGGTGAAAAGGTGATTAAAACATCTCTGTAAGTCTTTTCCCATTGAAATTGAAAATCAGTCTCCTCAATTTTATGCTTTGAGGGGATTGTTAGTAAGAACAATAGCTTCTAATTTTGACTGTATAACTAATGTATTGTCTGATCTTATACTCATTATATACCTTCTCTTTCCCTTAGCTGGCCCATCTGTTGCGACTATAACCATAAAAACAAAGAAAAATTAACATTCTTGTGAAATTTTACAGTTTTCAAAGTGTTAGCACATATGTAATTTCACATGATTTTTATAAGAACTCTTTATAATAGTTTTAGTTATCTTCCTTTTTTCACCCAGCAGGTATATGGTGATGCCAGGACTTTAGCGTCTATCTCCTGACTCCTAACCCTATAATCTTTCCAACCCTATCCCAGCTCCTACTGTAGGAAAGCCTGCCAAGGAACAGGCTGTGGATAAATGTTGTCTTCTTTAAAATTTTATCTGGATTGGCCCAGTTATATTGTGTCCCTAAACTCGAATGTGTTGCCTCATTTTTACTGTAATTGCAAAATAAAATTTGGCTTGTCGGATGCCAATCAGAATAACTGAGCAGAGGTATAGATAAAATTCTTCTGAATGACACACTAGCTGTTATGATCTCTTGCCAGAGAAGAGAAAGACAATTCAGAAATAAATGAGGTGTAGGTCAAAGAGATGTAGAGACAAACCAGGATCCTGATTTTCACCCTTCTTCTAGGAAGAGGCTTCTTGTCTTAGAACAATTCTAAATGTTGATGAGGTGAATACAAGTGTGATTGCAGCAGGTTCCCTTTTTCAATGCACAGTCAGGACTGAGAGGCTGGAAGAGACAAAGTATTTAGACATCCATGTAGCAGTCTCTGGCATTATATGAAGACTGATTTGACAGTCTGATAGAAGGTTAAAGCTATCAGAGGCAAATTCCATTCGTGGGGAAGGAATTAATTAGGAACTAGGAAAAAGTTGTAAGAGTCTCAATTAATGTGCTAGAGTTTTAGACTGGCATTCCAGGGAAAAAAAAAATCCAAGCAGGGGAAAGCAGATAAGGTAATAGCAGGAGTCACATGCACAAGCTTTTTACCTGCATTCAGGGCAGAACCCAGCTTTTAGCCTCTGAAGGTAGGAACTAGATAAGAATGTTCTTAAGAACATTCACTGAAAGCCTGGTCACAAAGTCAGTAAACCAACATTTTTTTTACAATGTAAATTGCATGACTTTTGGTGTTGCCTACATGAAGCATATTGGCTCTGAGTGTTAGGGTTAAATAGCAAACCGACAAGGTCACATTCTGTCTCTCTCTCAGGGCCCACATATTTGAGGATTCCAACAATGTTGAAGGACTTTAGCCTTGCCTGTAATGTCCTACATTCATCACGAAAAATCATGAAAGATAATATTTCTCCATAGTCTTAATGAGATTTGCCTGCATCATTCCAAGGGCATGTCTACAATTCTTTTAAGAACTATGGCATCAAGAGGGTCATTCCCTTTGTTTCAGGAGGAAGAAAAGTTAATTTTATATTTGTAACCACATTTATATCTCACAGAAGGGCATATGTGAAAAACAGATTCATTTTCTTCATACAGAGAGAGAGAGAGAGAGAGAGAGAGAACACAGACCAGAGGGAGAAAGCAATGCAGTTTCTCAATCCAATAATTTATCAAATTAGTTATTAGTTTGCCCTCTGTGGTAAAGATGTCCTTCAGTCTGTGCTTTGCTGGATAACATTTTAATTTTATTGAAATGCTCCCCAGAACACTTCTGATCAGTTTTCTTAGAAATGTATTGATTTTTACAACTAGCCTCTCCATTCTTTGCTTGTAGACAGATTTTTTTTTTTCTGACCATATTCTCCCCAAGTGTGTGAGCTATAATTTTGATATCCCAAATCAGCATTTGCCACAAAATGCTATAGCAAGTTTTCACTGCAGCTATCAATGTTACTTCCCCTTAATTTGGCTGACTGGAAAATGCATTACTTTCCCTATTCCAAAATGTACTTCCTTGGTATGTAAAACACTTTCTCTTCTGTAATATACTTTCTTTTCCACAAGGTGAAGTCAAGGAATAGAAACAGAATTTAAAAAATAGTAATAATAAATTTTTTTAAAAAGCCCTTCTATCCACAACAGTAAATTAATCATGGCTTAAGGTAGACTTTGTATACATGATATTTGGCAGTAAGTGTATCTGAGTCATAGGTCATTCATAGAAGGGAAGGGACAGGGAATTCTTGGAAAAAGTATCATTCCATAGTATTACTACTTTCAACTCTGAAAACTGTTGCAACATGACTTCCTGATATTCATTTTAATAATAAAGACACTTATTCACTTAACAAATACATATTAAATTATTTCCAAATGACAAACCATGCTCTCGATACCAGAGCACATAGCAGTAACATAACACACAAAAATCCCTGCCTTCATGGAAATTAAAAACTAATAAATAATTTAAATATAAATAAGGGTAAGAAAAGATAGCAGGCCAGATTAAGTTTAAACATCTTCACCAAGAAGATAATGCTCACACTAGAAACTGACATTTCAAAATTCTGAGTAAATTCCCCTGCAGGCAATCATGACTAAAGCCATCTTAAGCCCACCTATATTCATAGAGAGTAGAAAATTCATTTAAAATCAATTTGAACAAAAGGCATTTTATAATATTCAAGCCAAAGCCCTGCCCTTAAAGGGTATTTGTTAATTAAGATATGAGTACTATTGTCAGTTCTCTCTGACCACTGATTTCTCTCAGAAAATATCCAACAACAGTTGAGAATAAATTGTTTCTATTCCTTATTACAAGCCAGGAATGTAGATTTATTTTATGGAGAGGTAACCTGAGAAATGTAAATTTTCATTATTTTGTAACCAGCATTGAGAGCCGAAGGTTGGGCCAGTCCTAGTCTTGAGGCGAAAGGATGAGAAGCCACAACTGGATCACTAAGATGGAATGAAAGGGCAGGCTGTAGAAGACGAGACATGGTAGGAGGCCATATCCTGGTAATCTTGTCACCAAAATGTGGCATGAAGGTGAGAGAACAGGAGCTGATTTGAACTGGTGCACATGAAGATATTTTGAATGAGAAAAAATTGAGTAGGCACGAAGCCAAAGCCAAACTCATAACTAATCCAAAATAAATGAGATGATAAACCTGAAGAATAAGCAACATTAACACTTTTCCCAATGAATCAGCTCTAACCCAACATATAACAAGAGTTTACATTTTCTACATTACTAATTCCTCAAATATACTTAAAAGTTAAATTTTGAAAGGCAACTGATATGATAAATAATCTGGCTTCTTGACGTACAAGTAGGATTCTCTGGGCCCCGCCTCCTGATCTTCTTTCCCTTACTCCACTATGGAAAATTCCCTGTACCTGACCACCATGAACAAATTGATGTATAAGAGCTTTGAGGATTTTTCCTTCTATAACTGATGGTTCCGACTTGTAACTTAAGAAGCATGAGCTAGGGACACCTGGGTGGCTCAGTCGGTTGGGCGTCTGCCTTCAGCTCAGGTCATGATCCCAGGGTACTGGGATCGAGTCCCGCATCAGGCTCCCTGCTCCGTGGGGACCCTGCTTCTCCCTCTGCCTCTGCCTCTTCTCTCTCTGTCTCTCATGAATAAATAAATAAAATCTTAAAAAATAATAATAATAATTAAAAAAAAAAAAGCATGAGCTAAGTGGACTGTGCTATTCATACCCCACCCTATTCCTGATTACACCTCCACTTCTAACCCAACACCTGCCCTCACATATCTGGTGAATAGTGCTCCTCAGTGGATTGCTTATCCCCACTCCCGGTCTTCCCATTATCTGCCATCTGGTCTTCCTGTGGCAGATGGAGGGTTCTTGGGTGTTTGAAGGTGGAGCGGGATGTGTAAAGGAGAGTGAGAGAGATTAGAATGCTGAATCACCTGACAACAAGGCAGCATCACCTGGTCCTTTTTTCCTTTGGCAAGGAACTCTCTAGAGACTTCTTTGCTTTGTGATGATCAAGAAACAATTGCAGTTCACTGAGCCAACTTGGCCACAAAGACTAACCATAAATTTTCCTGTTTCAGTCTAAAGCCTTTCCCTTGTAGTCCAAGTTGATAGGCTCTATTGCCATACATTATTAACTTAAAATAAGAAAAGAGCCTCACTGACATTTGTTACCCTTCTTTGACCAGATTCCCTTCTTTGGGGGAACTGCTTTCTGTCCTGAACACCATGTGATTCCAGTGGGATTGCCAGTGACAAATTCTTGCCAGACTAGTAACAACATGGCATAAGCCAAGCTAGTCACCATCCTTCCCTGTTATCTCATAAACAGATGCTTTTTGACAGAATCCTGTTGTTTCTTCTGTGATCATATAAACCTAGAACTATCTGTGGTTGTCCCTATGAAATGAGTGAAAATTCATCAGGAATTTGAGAAAATGAGGTCAATACAGAAGAATAAGGGGGAAAAATTAAAGTGTGCTGAGTCTCTGGAAACAGTGAGATCAGGTTGACAAGACTACTATTATTTTTTTTTTTTTTTAAGATTTTATTTATTTATTTGACAGAGAGAGACAGCGAGAGAGGGAACGCAAGCAGGGGGAGTGTGAGAGGGAGAAGCAGGCTTCCCCCTGAGCAGGGAGCCTGATGCAGGGCTCCATCCCAGGACCCTGGGATCATGACCTGAGCCGAAGGCAGATGCTTAATGACTGAGCCACCAAGGTGCCCCAAGACTACTATTATTTTGATCACTTTTTTTCTTTCTCTAAAATAGTTCAAGTTGGGTTAATTCTTTCACTATCTACATTAAAATACCTTGGCTAATGTATTCAGTTTATTTCTAGAAGACTTAATTCAAGATGTGAAAGTCCATTTAAGAGTGACGATGATTTATGATGTGCAAAGATTGCAAATAAGAGGGAAGTTACAAAGCTGTGGTTGAGGGCTCAATAACAAGTATGTTCTCTATTATAAGATATACAAATCTTTAAGTGTGGTCTACCTTGAATCTATAGAAACTGTTAAGTGGAAGTACTCTTTTTAAGTAGGAGTGGTGTATTTTGATGGTAGATCAGGAACAAACCAGGATCATCCACCAAAGCTTTCCAAGTCCACCTGTGTTGCTGTGATCCAAGTCACTGGACCTTAGCATGCTGATTCTGATCATTGCAACTGTTTCTAATCTGCCCATATTGAAAATGACCAGCTGTATGGAAACTTTATATAAAGCTCAAGAGGCACATCAATGGCAAAATTTGAATTGGTTGATTGCATGCAGACAAGGATTAATCTCTAAAGGCCAGGCACAATGTTTTAGATATACAAAAGAGAAAAATCTATTCGGGAGGAAATATCCCTCTTGCCAACAAATTTAACATTAATTTTAAGTCTAATATTATAGGTTTACCAAACAAGATTTGCAATTGGCTTTCTATTTGATTGCTTGGTGTTATATATGAAAAATTGTAGGTATGTTGTATTTCTTGACTTTCAGTTTAGCTTCTGATTTTTTTAAGGTAATTTCCTGAGTTTATTTAGGAATCTCAATTTATGGAGAGAATTAGAAGAATATTAATATCAAAAACAGTATTTCTTTGTGTTTTCTTCAACCATTATATTGTTACTACATGTTGGGTTAGAGCAAGTTTCAGATTCATATCATGTTCCGTTTTATAAAAGTATTTATTAAAACATTTTGAGAAAGTTTAATTTCTTTTTTTCATTGTTATCCTTATGATGGATTTAATGATTGGTATATGACATTATTCTTTCACCAATTTTTCTGTCATAATTCTTGTTTAGGTGTAAATGATGTTTACATTTTTTTCAGATTAGCAACCTTTTCTCTTAGTAAGGAACAGAAAATGCAGATAGAGGCATAGACAGCATCATTTGTTGGTTCAGATACTCTCTGTGTTTTGAAAATTCACTAAAGACCTTAACATTGTGTCTCAGAGATTTTATAATATGGATAATGTCTGCATTTATTCAAGAGGGAAAAAATGATAGGCAGTGTATATCTGCTGAATTAAAAAAAATTTTTTTCAAATAGATCACAAAGTTTAAGTCCCTAAAGACCTAAAAGTGTTCATATTCTTTAAGTTACCTAAACCTCATGAGCCCTACAGAACCTACTAAAACTTTTTCTTTGTTGCATCCAGGAGAGGGGATATTTAATTCAAACTTAGTAGCGACAGAAATAAAGATGAAGTGTTATGTTCAAATTTGATATTTTGCCAAATGTGTTTCAAAAGACACCTTACATTCATTCATTCATTTATTCATACAATTGATTTTTAAAACTTTTTATTGAAGTCTAGTATACACAGAGAAAACTGCAAGAGAATGTACAGCTTTCTGAATTTTTCAAAGCTGAGCACATCTCTGTAGCCATTACCCAGATTTAAAAAGTAGAATGTAACCAGAACCCAAGAAGTACCCCTTGTCTTCCCTTCTAGTCAATGCCCATTCATTCAAGGGTACCCTGATTTCAAACACTACATATTATTGTCACTTGTTTTTGTATTTTCTGTGCTTGGAATCATACAGCATGTACTCTTTTATATCTGGCTTATTCCATTTACACAATTGATAAAATTCATCCATTTTGTCAATTTTCAGTAATTTATTCTTATTGCCATATCGTAGTGATCCCCAACCCAGGTGATTTTGCTCCCAGGGGACATTTAGCAATGCCCATCAAGGTGGTCAAGAGTGAGGTATGAGGTGTAATCTCATTATGGTTTTGATTTGCTTTTCCCTGGCGATTAGTGATGTTGAGCAACTCATATTTCTATTGTCCATATGTATGTCTTCTTTTAAGAAATGTCTATTCACGTCATTAAAAAATCAGATTGTTTTCTTGCTATTGTTTTGTTTGAGTTGCTTATATATTTTGGATATTTACCCCTTATCAGATATATGGTTTGCAAATATTTTCTTCTCATTCAGTAAGTTGCCTTTTAATTCTATTGATTGTTTCTTTTGCTGTGCAGAAGCATTTCCATTCAACACAACCTGCTTGTCTATTTGTGCTTCTGGTGTCACATCCAAAAAAAAAAAAAAAAAATCATTGCCAACCAATGTTAGAAGCTTTTTCCTTATGTTTTCTTCTAGTTGTCTTATGGTTTCAGGTCTTATTTTTTTTTTCCTTTTTGTTTCATTTTTACATATTGTGTGGGATAAGATCCAGTTTTGCTCTTCTGCATGTGGATATCTAGTTTTCCCAGCACAATTTATTGAAGAGACTATTCTTTCCCCATTGTGTGTACTTAACACCCATACTGAAGATCAGCTGACCATTTCTGGGCTTATTTCTGGGCTCTATACTCTGTTCCTTTCATATATGTGTATGATTTTATGCCAATATTATACTGTTCTTTTGTAATATATTTTGAAATCCAGAAAGTATGAGCCCTCTACCTTTGTTATTCTTCCTCAAGATTGTTCAGATTTTTTGTGGTTTCATATGAATTTTAGGTTTCCTTTTTTCTATTTCTATAAAGAATGGGATTTTCATAGGGATTGCACTGAATCTGTACATCCTTTTGGGTAGTTATAGACATTTTAACTATATTAATTATTTGAATTTACAAACATGGATGTTTTTCCTTCTGTATCTTCTTTAATTTCTTTCATCAATGTTTTATAATTCTCAAGTATAATTGTATAAGTCCTTTACCTATTTTATTAAGTTTATTGCTAAGTGGTTTCTTATTTTTGTTGTTCTTGTGAATTGGAATGTTTTCTTAATTTCCTTTTTGAATAATTCACTTTTTGTGTATAGAAATGTAACTGATTTTATACATTGATTTTGTGTCCTATAACTTTATTGAATTTACTTATTATTTCTAACAGGTGTTTCGTTGAGTTTTTAGGTTTTCTACATATACAATCATGTCTTCTGCAAACAGAGATAATTTTACTCTGTTTACAGCTCAGATGTCTTTTATTTCTTTTCCTTTTATGTAATTGCTCTTACTAGGGCTTTTGATACTATGTTGAATAGAAGTGGTGAAAGTGAGTATCCTTGATAGAAGTGGTGAAAGTAAGGTCCCTTGTGCAGGATCTTAGTGGGGAAGCATTCAGTTTTTCTCCATTGATTATGATATTAGCTGTGGGCTTTTCACCATAAATGGGTGTTGAACGTTGTCCAATGTTTTTATGCAGCTATTGAGGTCATTATGGGTTTTTTTCTTTGATTTCGTTAACAAAGTTTATCACATTGGTTTATTTCCTTATATTGGACTATCCTTGCAAACCAAGGATA
>NW_023270305.1:34262406-34318743 GCF_011800145.1 Mirounga leonina | reverse complement strand
CATTGGTTTATTTCCTTATATTGGACTATCCTTGCAAACCAAGGATAAATTCTACTTGATCATCGTGTATAATCCTTTTAATGGACTGTCGAATTCAGTTTGCTAGTATTTTATCGAGGTTTTTTGCATCTGTAGTTTTCTTTTCTGGTAGTGTCTTTGTCTGGCTTTTGTATCATGACATTAGCCTCATAAAATCAGTTTAGAAGTGTCCCCATGTCTTCTGTTTCTTTGGAAAATGAATAAATTTCTAGAAACATACAATCTACCAAACTGAATGAAGAAGAAACAGAAAGCCTGAACAGATGAATAACAAGTAAGGAGATTGAAAACCGTAATCAAAGAGCTCCCAAAAAATAAAATCCCAGGACCACATGTCTTCACTAGTGAATTCTACCAAACATTGGGAAAAAAAACCTCACTATCAGTCCTTCTTCAATCCTTCTTTACCCCTTTTAATGATATGATATGTTCATGACCTCCAAGGTGGATGACTTAAACATAGTGAATGATATTATCAGGAACATATTTTAGAGAGAAGAGTAACTGGAGGAAGGTTGGGTTATATGACCATTGTGACCTTTCCCAGTCCTTTGATTGAGCATCCTGCCTAATTCCTCTTCACTGTTATGGAGGTCAGCTAGCGTGGATTGCATTGGTGTGGTTCCTGAAAGAGGAAAAGAATAAAGGAGGCACATTTTAAAATATAGCAGGTAGAAATCCAGAGCAAAGTGCAAATCATCTTTCAAAGAGAGTGTCAGGTGCAGTCCTGATTTACTTGACCACAGAGTGAAAGGAGCAGGATTGGAGATGAGCATGAATGAAGAGAAGGGGGAAAAAAAACACATCAGAAAATCAAATATAATTTAGAAAGAAATACCAAGTTAGAAAAGGCAAGCAGATGGTGGTCAGAATAAATCTCAGGGCTAGGCTAGTACTCTTCCTGAGGAGAGTACTTGTTTGGGCTACATAATTTGTTAAAGTACTCTCTTTGAAAGATGATAATTTGGTAAAACATGATCTACCTTTTAAGTTTGTAACTCCCTTATGAATGCTAATATCTAACAGAATGTTGTATAGGTAACCATGGCATAGAAAAATTATTTATTTGGGTAGAGTTAGTATGCCAGGTCCTGTTCAACACTAAGATTCTATCTATTGTTTTATTGAATATTCACAATGTGAGGAGCACAAAAGGGTATGTCTGTATGTGTGTGGAAGTGATGTAGGGTTTGGGGATAATAGAGAAAAAGGTAGAAAATTACTAAAGTGGCAGAATAAAGGTTACAATGCAGTTGATACATACTGAGTAATTTCTATGGATCAAATTCTTTCTAGGCAGGTTTCTATATAATTTGTAAAAATCATATTTTAATAAACTATTTTTAGGATAGTTTTGTAATTGCAAAGTTGGTTCAGAGAGTTCCCATATACAGCACACTGAGCATCCCCTCTTATTATATCTTTCAGTAGTAAAATACACTTGTTGCAATCCTTGAATGAACATTGATACATTTTTTTTTTTAAGATTTTACTTATTTATTTGAGAGAAAGAGAGAGCATGAGCGGGAAGGGCAGAGGGAGAGGGAGCAGGAGAGAGAATCTCAAGCAGACTCTGCACTGAGCCCAAAGCCTGAGGCGGGGCTTAACCTCACAACCCTGAGATCATGACCTGAGCTCAAACCAAGAGCCTGACGCTCAATCGACTGTGCCACCCAGATGCCCCTTGATACATTATTATTAACTAAAGTCTATATGTTACTCAAATTTACTTAATATATAACCTAATGTTCTTTCTCTGTTGAAGGATTCTACCATGATTTCCCATTGCACTTACTTGTTGTATTATCTTAGGCTCCTTATGGCTGAGACATTTTCTCAGATTATCCTTGTTTATAAGGACCTTGACAATTTTGAGGAGTACTAGTCAGGTATTTTGTAAAATTCCCCTCAGCTGAGATTTGCCATATGTTTTTCTTATGATTCAATCAAGCTTTGGGTTTTGTGAGCAAGACCACACACAGAGTTTGAGTGCTATTTTCATCACATCTCAAGGGTGCATACTATCAACATGACTTATCTCTGTTGTTGATCTTGATCATCTGGCTCAGGTTTTCTTTCAGGTTACTCCACTAAATTTGAGACCCCTTCCTACCTTCTTTTCCATTCTGTACTCTTCACAATACCCAGCCATTATGTCCCCACTCCTTGAAGGTGGAGTGTCCATGCAAATTATTTGGAGATATTCTGCATGGGAGATTTGTCTATTCTCCAAATTTATTTATTTATTTATTTATTTAAGATTTTATTTATTTATTCATTAGAGACAGAGAGAGAGGCAGAGGGAGAAGCAGGGTCCCAAGGAGCAGGGAGCCCGATGCAGGACTCGATCCCAGGACCCTGAGATCATGACCTGAGCCAAAGGCAGATGCTTAGTCATCTGAGCCACCCAGGCGCCCTCTCCAAATTTATTTAAATTATTTATTCATTGATGTCAGTATGGGCCTAAGGATATTTATATTATGCTTTAAGCAATATTCCAGTGGAACTTTATTTATATTGTTGCTCAAAATGAATAAAGCTTTGGACATTGGAATATCTTTCAGTTTGTTTGACACATTCTATTAGTGTGTTTGTTGTTGTTTAGCATTCTCTTATTTCTGGTACAACAAGATGTTCCAGGCCCACTGTGTATATTTCCTAGACCAGTTACAAAATCATCCTTTTCTCCATGAGGCCCTGCTTCCTTTGTGTGTGTGAATGTTATTGAAACCAGAATCTGGGTGCTAGTAGTGTTTATTTCTACTGGGATATCATTGCTTCCAGGCCCTATCAGTTGGCAAAAGGAATGTGTATATACTAACCCATGCACGTACACATATCTATAAATATTTCTGCATGCATCACTTTTATTTATGTTAAGATAAACATGACTTCATACTGATTTCCTCAACTCTAATATGGTAACACGTGGATCATTCTGAATTTGTCCCCTTTTTAATTGTAACTCATACTTCAGTAGTGAGAAACCTGGCTCTCATCATCTGCTAATCATTTTCTTAATTGTTCAGTTCCAATGTACATGAATTACAGTATCAGAATTACTAACCTGTTCCCCTGTGGGATACAACATTCTCAACAAGAGTACAGTGCTGATGCAGAGCTTTTTTTTTTTTTAATGTTATGTTAATCACCATACATCACATCATTAGTTTTTGATGTAGTGTTCCGTGATTCATTGTTTGTGCATAACACCCAGTGCTCCATGCAGAACGTGCCCTCTTTAATACCCATCACCAGGCTAACCCATGCCCCTACTCCCTTCCCCTCTAGAACTTTCAGTTTGCTTCTCAGAGTCCATAGTCTCTCATGGTTCGTCTCCCCCTCCGATCCCCCTGCTTCATTCTTCCTTTCCATGCAGAGCTTCTTTTATCTTTAGTCTGATAGACCCACTCATTTTGTAAGTTATTTGTGAGCAATTTTTGCTTCTCCCCATCCTCCAGTAAGGTTGTTTCATGCATTCTTGAAACAGATGCTTTTGTCACTGTCTTCTTTCTATCATGGGATTCCTCAGACATCCTAAATGATTTTTTTTTATTTGCATGCATTAATATTTGCATTGTGTATGTAAAATATTTTAAAGGTCAACTTTAGGGGTGCCTGGGTGGCTCAGTCGTTAAGCGTCTGCCTTCGGCTCAGTTCATGATCCCAGGGTCCTGGGATCGAGCCCCGCATCGGGCTCCCTGCTCAGCGGGAAGCCTGCTTCTCCCTCTCCCTCTCCCACTGCCCCTGCTTGTGTTCCCTCTCTTGCTATGTCTTTATCTGTCAAATAAATAAATAAATAAAAATAAAAAATAAAGGTCAACTTTAAGATATAGATAGAGGTGTTGATGATTAATAATAATAATAATAATAATAATAATAATAATAATAATAAACTTGTAGTGTAGAGAGATTAACTTACACCTGATTAAAATACTAGAAAATGATGAATAGAGATTTAAATCTACTGTATCACCACTTCAGCTACATATATAAAGCAGTCTGCATACCATCAGATGTTAGGTCTAACTTCCGAAGTGGTCTCTTAGGGTCTAAATTCTGTAAGCCAGAAATATGAGAATGTTGCTCTTAATGGGCTGATTTTTTTACTAGCAAGAAATAAGAGAGAAGCTGGCAGCAGATTTTTCCCTTTGCCATCTCTCTTATGGACAATGGCAGGTTAAATTCTGTCCTTCTAATACTTTTGGAGAAATGGAGTGTGCAAAGTAAACGGAACTGCTGAGCAATCTGTTCTGTCTCATTATGCTTCTTTGTGAATCAGTTTGCCAGCAAAGTTTGCATTGCATCACATTTCAATTACATCTTTGCTTAGTTTTCCTTTTTCCTTCATCTTCCTGGCCTTGGTCTTTTACAAGGAGGTAAAATGCTAAACCCAAAATGTGTTAGCAACTAGTCCTTGTCTCAGGCTCTACTTTCTAGAGAACCCAAAATCAGACAATGTCTAAACCCTTAATCACTAGGACTTCAGCCTAACTAATGAAACAGTGATATTTCTTAGGATATTGTCATCATCGTTTTTGAATTACAAAGAAATGTTATTTTTATGATTTGATTTGTGTGTGTGTGCGTGTGTGTGTGTGTAGAGAAAGAGAGAATTTTAATTCATACTAACGACAAATATAGTAAATCCAGTTACACAGGTTTCAAAGACAATAAAATTAGTATCACTATTTTTATTTCTAATGTGTGAAAATAGAAATCATAGTGGTTTCACCTTCTGAAAACAGAATATTGCGTCTTCTGTAATTTATGTATAAAGTTTACATCCTTCCACTATAGCATTTCTAATTATGTAGGGGAGACTGCATTTTCAGTGAATTATGACCTACTTCAGTTCTGCATCTAAGTGAAAGAACTGAAGCCACCTATGAAAAAAACCGTGTCCCATGCACATTATACATTCTGTAGACCTGATAAACCAATGATACTCAGTTTAACTGCTATCTTAATGTCTTTTCTTTGGGGTTATTTTTTACCAATAATATTACAACTGAATATTATATATAATGCATGATTTCTTCATGTGCATGAAAATGGGAAAAATAAATAAATTTTAAAAATTAGATATTAAGAGCAATCTTTACACAAATGTACATACATACCTACACAGATTTCTTGAACTTGCCTTGATGTTTCTAATTTTTGTATTTTATTTTCTCTGAATGTATACTTCGGCTCTCCCATACTATTAGATGTGAAGAAAACAGGCTTTGAAATTCCATGTTCAGGTTAATTAATTAATCATACCAATCAAATTAATTGATTATTAATCAAATCAATTGATTTATAGATTTATTTCATTGTATACTATTGAGTATTATATATTATATCATTATATTTTATTTATTTATTTATTTATTTACTTATTTATTTAATTGCATGCCAATTAAGTCCCAGGCACACAGCACTCTAAATTCCAGGAATCCCACAATGAACATTTTTTTTTTAAGATTTTATTTATTTATTTGACACAGAGAGAGGCAGTGAGAGAGGGAACACAAGCAGGGGGAGCAGGAGAGGGAGAAGCAGGCTTCCTGTCGAGCAGGGAGCCCGATGCGGGGCTCGATCCCAGGACCCTGGGATAATGACCTGAGCCGAAGGCAGACGCTTAACCAACTGAGCCATCCAGGCTCCCCCCACAATGAACATTTAGAAAAGGGTCTCCTTTTATGGAGATTACAGTCAAACAGGGGAAAATAGATAATCCATAAGCAAAGAAACAAATGGTTCAATAAATAAACAAGATAGTATAGCTATGATTTTAGAGTCATGGGGGTTGAGAAAGATGCTATATCATAATAGCTAGTTAGGTTGTTGGAGGAACGACAAGAGGAAGGGAGACAAACAAAAATCAAAGGCAAATCAAGTATAAGGCCTCTGTACAAAAAGGAGCCTAGAGAATTTTAGGAATTCTTTGAACAAGAAGGGCAGCTGGAAATTATTTTTAATAGGAAGGTCTGATACGAGGGATGTTTCAGTCAAGTTCACTGTCTTTCCTTCTGTCAGAGGCTTTTCATACTCAAATCCCCTCCCATTATAGCCTACTGTAAAATATGACGCTGGGCAATAAAACTTCAAGAATGGCTTTATCACACTTTAGTTTCAGGCACAAACCATAGACCTGAAAAACACTCACTAATAAGGAAAATGAAACAAAAGAGAAAACATCTGACCTCTCAGGAGGTCTTGAAGATAATGTGTAGCAGTCAGAATATAATGTCAATCCCCTAACTCCCTTCCACACCCCTTTCTTCTGCCATGGACCCTTATCTCTATAGCTTATCCTTTATGCTTCTATTTAATCCTGGGGGTATATCTGAGTATAATGAGAAACCACAGGGAGAATGTGTGGTTAATAGAGAATCTTGACAACCCATTCACTCATTCTGTAAAATAGCAACTAAGAAAATAATTTGTATAACTTAGAGTAAAATTCAATTCCCATCTCTGAGTTGTTTCTCCGAGACCTATTGGGTACCACAGAGAGCCCCAGGCATTTTGTTTTGTTATTTGGATTGTTACTTACTATGCAAAGGTGCTTGAGAGAACCTCTATGATAATCATGATGATAACCTCCATTACTCTGCTTCCCATCATGTCACTTTTTTTTTTTTAAGATTTTATTTATTTGACAGAGAGAGACACAGCAAGAGAGGGAACACAAGCAGGGGGAGTGGGAGAGGGAGAAGCAGGCTTCCCACGAAGCAGCCACCCAGGTGCCCCCCCATCATGTCACTCTTACTTAGCATTGCAAAATTCTAACAGTAGCTCATTTATTCTTTCTATGACACTCCGACTAATCCAACTGAATAGGTGCATGCCACAGTAGGGAGAAGTGCGAGGGAGGAGGGAAAAAGCCTTGTTTGATGTTATCCTTGATCATCTGCTGTCTTTCCAACAATGCTGAGATCACCGAGTATGATGAGAAATACATAGGAGACAAAATCCCTTTCTTATAACTTAGATGCACAACAGCCTGTTATAGGATAAACAGTGCAACAGAGGGTGAAATCAGAGAGGTTGCCTTCACTACAATTTCAGTTGTTTCACTCATACATTTCCCTATCCTGTTTAAAAATTCGAAAACCTTTCTCTAACCTTCTGAATACTTGAGATTAAAAATTCTTTGAGAGCGAAGACTAAATTTTATGCACCAATATAGTCCTGTTGTTTAACAACCTATCTGGGACACTGAATGCACTCAAGTATTTGTTGAATTAATGAATTAATTTCCATCAAAAGCTGCTGTGCCTCTAAAAGAACAAAAATTGTGTAGAGGGAATGTATTTTTATCGGTTCATCTTTTTGAGGTAGATCACTGGTCAGCCTATTTCTTTCTTGGGTGTAAGTGGTCAATTTTGATTCCATCCTGGCTTAGGGAAGAGGGAGGGAGAGTGACAGTAATAAGAGGGATACATTTCCACCTAATGACTTACACTGGAAAATGGGCTGTGACTATAATAACATCCCCATGAACAAGAAACCTTAGTCTTATCCTATGCATTGAATTTTAATACAAGAAATATGGAAAAGTCCAATCTCAGAGTTTTTCAGAGCTACTACTGGTACCCAAAGTTGAAGGTCATTATGAGACTTTGGGAAATGTCTGAATCTTTATGTAATTGTTAATTGGCCCCACTTAGGGAAGGAGAGATGTAGACATAGAAACCATATATAATTTGCCATAAACTGGTGTTAATCCTTTACAACATAAACATTTCTGGTCTTTGCTTAAACACTTGCAACGACAAAGGAAAAATAAAGGGAGGTAGTAAGAAAGGCCACCATTACTAATAATATGTTCTGTAATAGCTCTTTTAGGATCTTCTTCTTTTCAGAATCTTCAAAGTAGCGACCTTGTTGATTCTAATTCTATTATCTATTTAACATGAAATATTTCTGTCTCACAGTATAATGCAGCAACTCTCAGAGTTTTCTTCCTACCAGACACAGACTTATATGCTTCCAGTATTCTGCACATATTTGCAAATTATGTCACCATCTTACTTTATCAATATGTCATTTAAATATGATGTCTTTAACAGTTTGAATAAGATAATTTGATTTTCCTCATCCCATAATGTAGTTGTCTTTTGCTTAATCTATTATACTCAGTACTGTTAAATGATCCAACTGTTATGTACTTGCTGTGCTTGAGGTCCAGTTTATCCTTATATCAGTCCTGACTTACATTGAAATGGTAGAATTAAAGTAGATGATTTGTGAAATTCTAGTTTTAGGCATGTTCAGAAAAATGTATCACCTTTTCATATAAAAGTTCATCTTCATTGGTGTGATGTATACAATTCTGATTCCAGTGGAAAATGGGTGTCCCACATATCTTTTTTGTATTTACATTTTATAGAGGACTAATTTTAATTGCAATGAGAGTAAAACTCAGTGGCAAGATTGCCTTTCAGAAAATGTTTTGGCCTTTTTCTGAGGCTTAGAGAGGAGGATTTGCTTACAGTAAGAAACCACTGACTCCTTAATGACATGGCTCTCATTTTCAATCACTTCTACAGGAACATAGGTTGGTTAGTGTTAATTTTGTTCAGTTTCTTTTTTTTTCCTTGTGGACATTGGCACTCAATTTCCATTTTCCCTTCCCAAGACTTTTAGTCCCCATTTTACCATATCCCTGGCAATTCCTATCCTTACTGAATCTCATTGAGAGTAGCTTAAATAATGATATAAGTACCCTCACTAGCATAGCCCTTTCTTTCATACTTCCCTTTTTTGACATATCAGCACACAAGATATTGCCCATTGGGTAAAAAATGGAGGACTTTAAAATTTAAACTTAAGATATTTTGGAACTATACTGCATGTGGATAATATTTGATAGCCTCACAATCACTATGGAATCCTCAACTGGTCACTCATTTTTCAGTTCGGATGCCAGTGATTGAAATGCCCCACAGGTTCACACTGTTTTTTCTCTCCCAATGTCACTTTTTACATTTTTTACCAAATTCCTTCAATCATATATTTTTTAAAGATTTTATTTATTTATTTGAGAGAGAGGGAGAGTGCAGGAAGAGGAGCAGAGAGAGAGGGAGAGACAAGCAGACTCCGTGCTGAGCGCAGAACCCCACACAGGGTTCCATCCCACGACCCTGAGATCATAACCTGAGCAGAAATCAAGAGTTGATGCTTAACTGACTGAGCCAGCCAGGTGCGCCCTTCAATCATATTTAGAGACCACTTATTATCAATCAAAAGTAGTTTGTTCTGGCCTCCACAATACTTCCTTGGGGAGCTAATTCATTTATTCGACAGCTACTTCCTACATCAGGAATTTTTTTTTATAGTAATGGGGTATATAGAAATAAATTAAGCAGGCGATACCCCCCCCCACCTTCCATAGCTCCTATTTTCTCCAGAGGGGGAATAAAGGACGAAACAAATATAATAACTGTTTTGGTAAAAATAAATGTTAAGAAGACACTTAAAACAGGTAAGCATTTTTGTTACCAGGATCCAGGGCATGGGGAGGAGACCAGAACTGAGGAAGGGTGGTTAATAAAGGCTTCCAAGGGAGAGTGCCATATAAGTGGAGATGTGAGCTACGTGAAAGAACTAGTCACGTAAAAGCTAGCGGCGCAGCACTGGGAGTCTCAAGTATCAAGGCTGTAAAGGTGGACAGGTTCCCTGTGGCTGCTGTTTTAGGGCGTGCCTTACTCTTTCAGTGATTTGGGAGAGACTGTTTATATTTCCTGTCACTTTATTAGGGTGGGGTAGTCTGAGAGTAAGCCCTTTAAAATGGGCCATTGTCTGGGCTGAGCCCTTTGTGTCACAAACCTTCACAGGGCATCATCCGTCTTCAGTGTAAGCTCATACTGGGATGGGGGCTCATCTTTGGTAATAATCTCCTTCCTACTGCAAAGCCCTCAAACAGATGCCAAGTTGTATGCCCTCCACAGAAAATGAGAAGAGCTTCCATACATCTATCTCATGTCATGATCCTTTACCCTCTTTGAGCAGTTGCCCTAACCAAAAGGACTGGAATATTACCCGATGAATCAAATTTCCCTGGCCAACTATTTTCAATAATATAATATAATGTAATAAATATAATATAATATAATATAATATAATATAATATAATATAATATATATGCATACTATATATATTTAATTCTTAAAGATATGTATTTAGTTGTTTGTGTTTTTTTTAAGATTTTATTTATTTATTTATTTGACAGAGAGAGACAGCAAGAGCAGGAACACAAGCAGGGGGAGTGGGAGAGGGAGAAGCAGGCTTCCCATGTGGCAGGGAACCTGATGCAGGGCTCGATCCCAGGACCCTGGGATCATGACCTGAGCCCAAGTCAGTTGCTTAATGACTGAGCTACCCAGGCGCCCGATATGTATTTAGTTCTTAAAGACCAATATATGTAGTCCCATTCATGCCTTTTTGAGGCACTGTGAAGTGATTAGTACTCTCAGGCACACCTTGTAAGTTGTTGCTGGCACTAATATCCAAAGCAGAGATGTAATTTTGCAGTTGTTTTTTATTTCCCTGCAGATAATTCCCTTTATACAATTATTTTACCCAATTATATAATTCAGAGGTCGGACAGGGTGATTTATCCACAGTTATAATCTCAAGATCACTCTAATATCCTCAAAGTGAATACCAGTGAATACTCGATATCTTTATCTCTCTCTAGCACATATTGTCAGATCCACCTTTTAAAGCCATCAAGAGATACTCATCCACTCTTGTAGACCTCTTCCAGGGACCAGCAAACGTATTTCATCTCTTTGGATACAGATTAGCAAAATTATGTCTCCATTTGCAATCACGACCCACCCTCCATATGAAGCATGAGAGGAAACTCTCTACAAACCCTGCTCACTTTCATATCTCTGTTCTGCTAGTCCTCCAGCACATCTGATTTCTATGGAAATCCTCAAGGCACCTGCTAAAACAAAACAAACAAACAATAAAAGGGATGCCTGGGGAAGGGCATTAGCACAGGTAGAGAGGAAGACTTGTGGTTGCAGTTAATAAGATTTCCCCAGCTAGTGAAGATTATAGCCGTTGTTGGTTGGATATTTTGAGTTTTGTTAATGTTATAGCTTCTGCTACATTTCTACAATATAGGGGATAGCTACTGAAAAATGTCATATTATACAGACCCAAAACTTTGCTATCCTTTTTGGGGTGACAAAACTCCCTCTCTTTTCTCTCTATAGATGACACTAATGTGTGCCACAGCATATTTCTGGGCTACAATAATCCACAACACAGATTTTTTTTTTTCCTGATGAGATGTATTTTCCTCCAGAGAAACTGAATATGCATTTCCCTCTCATAATTGCCTATAGAATGTACACTTTCATTTTGGACTCACATTGGTTTTCACAATTCTCATCTGCCTAATTCCAAAAATTCACCCAAGCTCCACATATCCTTCAAGATTCTGTCATAAGCAATGGCTATTTTCAATAAATATACAGAAACATGGAACAGTTTTTTGGGTTTTTTTTTTTTTCATTTCATGGAACAGTTTTAATATATCTTCTGCCTTGCACTGATTCTTGTCAGATCTGATTGCATCCCACCAGGATATTTTTAGACCCAGGCTCTTTTCCTTTATCAGATGTTACATCCTTGGAAACCTGAGAAAACATGGAAAAGCTACAAAACAACATCAGTTCATACAACTTGTGATATCTTAACATACCTTCAAAGTAAGGTGACACCATAAGAAAAAATAAAGTGCCATTCTAAGTCTGTCTCAAAAGTATACATATTTGCCCAATTTTATATAAATTGCAGAAACATTTTTCTCCTGGTTATAGTAGGAAGGGAAGTCTCCAGTGTCTCCCTTTTCTGGTCCACCTGGTCTATTTGATGCCCACAACACAGAACACTCCAGGACATTTTCTGTGCATTTAAAATTTCTGTTGCCAAAGCTGGCATCTCACTTTTGAAGACTCAAATTGTCTTCCTCAGTGCAAGTTGCCTGGTCTCCCTCAAGCACACAGAACCTAAATACAGACAGATATCTGGGCATTTAAGGTTTTCCAAAATTAAGTAACTATCCAAAGGGGAAGAAAGAAGAATAATAGAGTTTCTTCATGTCTATACAATTTAGTCCACTTTGTTTTAGTACTAATGCATGTTAACTTGGTATTAAAAATCTAAAACTCACATTTATATCTGACTACCAATATCTAAACAGATTTAGTATGTACTTTCCACTACCTAGTCCTCAACTTAAAATTACTGCAGAAGTTGATCATCATGATTGTTATAAATGCCCTAAGTGCAATATTGATAAGAATGCTGAATAGGACCTAAGAATAAAATCCAGTAGAATATCTCCAGGAGTTGGCCCATGTCGAAGTTTCTCTACTTAGAAAAAGGACTTGTGTGCTTTTAAAAGATGGCTTATATACTTTTTTTTTTTGCATTTTGCTTGATACAGAATTTCAGCTACAAAGAGCAAAACTAAGGAGTTAGTATTAGATTCAGACATGCAAAAGGACCTATTATTATAGAGAAGAAAGTCATTTACTCTATCCTATCTTTGCAAAGCAGAGGCAGTGTTCTACAAAAAACAAGAACTTTCATCGTTAGTACAAAATGTTCCAGAATTGTATTATAGATGCTTTATCACTCCAACTAGTTTATAAACAACTGGAGGCAAAAAGATATGATTGTTTTCTAAGCCCTTCTTGCCTCCCACTGTTGGTGCCAGATATCTAACAAAATAGACACACGAAAACATGCTATTTCAGTTGAAGTGGGGAGAAAAGAGGGCTGTATTTATTTTAAAATATAAAATCCCATTATACCTATATTTGTCTGTTTTTTTCATAAGATCCAGGCTTCCCAATCTTGCTATCTGCAAAATAGGAAAACAGGTTACTCAGGCCTTAACTAGATAGAACTTTATTGATTAGTGTTTCCTCCCCTGTAAAGTGCATTGCGATGATAATTCTTGTTCTGAATAGTAAGCACCATGCCTGCTCTAGATTCCCAAGTCCCTCAGGTATCATTAAAAGCCTGTCAAGTTTCTGCCTCTGTTTGAGACATATGGTAACTTTGCATTAAATAGACAGTTGATTCATCTAAACAACCAATTTCCTGACAATTTCAAGAAAAATGAGTGGATAGTTATTTTCTATGTGATCTTTCTATAATTAGCCTCTCATAGGGGATTATAAAGCAGGGGGCTTCTAACTCACCCCACCTGTCTCTCGCGTATACCATTCACACCACTTCAGGTTTATATTATACAACAGTGACCCAATTATGCACTTTTCCCATCTGAAATTTTGTCCTCACTCCTTAGAACTATAGAATGAAGTCTGTAATGTTGATGGTTTAATTAAGAAAACTAAATAATATTAGGCTTTGAACAACAAAACCCCCTTAAGCACTAAGTTTTATCCTCTGATTGTTACCCTGGTTATATTTTTAGAGATTTTAACAACCATATTTTCTTACTGATATATGTACAGGGCCACCAATCAGTAATTTAGATTTCCTTTTCCTTGAATTATGGTGTAGTTATCATTGCCTTACTCGATACATAAAGTGCATTTAATTATTTTATTCCATTTATAAAGGGCATGCTGGTAGGAGTGACAATGGAGAACAAGGAAAATGCACTTAAGAGTGAATATTTTCCAAGATGTTGAGAATATTCAGATCCTTCTATAAGCAGACTTAGTTATCCTAAGTGGTAGTTACATGTCACTAGATGCATCATAAATGTGCTGATTAAACAATGCCTGCTCTATGTCATAGTTTATCATTTAAAGGAAAAGAAGTTGAAGGCAGAAGGTTTAACTTCATTTGAAATTTTAAAAGAAGAAGAAGAATGCTATGAATATGGGCTCTACAAACTTCCAATAAAACAACCCCAGGCCTGCAATTAATAGGAGTCATTTGGGTTGCACTATGTGGGAAAACTGCACAAAAAAATGAAAAGCAATTCTAGGGAGCATTCAAACCTTTCTGGTAGACTCTAAATCCCACTCATCATGAAGCCTTAATTCAGCACCAGTGAATTAGCAGTCCTCTGGATGGTTGATTATTTCCAGATATATTTGAAATGGAGCCTTGCCTCCTAGTTAACTAGGAAAGCAACAAATTACATGGTATTTTATTAAAGCAGAGAGAAAGGGAATCTTTAGCCTAAAGGCAGATATAGATATACAGATATATAGATATCAATATATAGATATATATAGATATAAAATAGAAAGAGAAGAATATATATATATTCTTCAACTATATATATATACATATATATATATGGAAGATATGAAACATCTTTTTAAAAATCAGCACTATTTGAAGTGTTACACAGCGTATCCCTATACCCAAGCAATTTCTAGCTTAAATAATGTACCTCTGTATGGGATAGAGATGAAAGTCTAAAGGATATGAAGAGGAATGAGACATAGTTTTCCTCCCAAGAGACTCATGAGGGAGACAGATCCATGTCATAGAGGCAAAAGAGAAAGCTTGTTGAACCAGGAGGAGAAGGACCTAACTCAATTTGGGACTGTCGGGAGAAGTGTCCCAGAGGATAACATTGAGCATACTAGATAAATGACTGGTAATTCAGATTTATTAAAAATTATAACTAACAATATACTGAGGACTTGCTATGTGCTTATTGTTGTTCTAGTGCCTTAATATCAGTTATCTAAATTAGTCCTAATACCATTTTGAAATAGACATTATAATTATCCTATTTCATAAACAGGCAAACAGATTGAACAACTTGTCTAAGATCGCAGCTAATAATGTATGGGGTTTCTTCAAATCCATGCTATTATATGATAGATAGTCTTCTAGGGACTCTGTACAAAACCTCTTCTTTAATAAAGTGGTGATTAATGTGGGTATATGTCTTTCTTCTTTCTCTTATACATCTGAAGAGTCACGGTCATCCAGTAGAACAGTGGTGGAGGCAGAGTTGAAGTCCACCTTTGCTTACATCTAGACTTCACACTTTTCCATTATAACACAGACTGTCTGCACTTGATTTAATCTATGTTTATTTGTTTTCTTAGAAAAAGTATATTGTCAGGTGGTATTTCTTTAACATGATAAAGTATTTCTCTTCATTTCACATCATCTACAAATTTCTTACATCATTCTGATGAAATGTCTATCATAAATTTGCAGTGTATAATCTCTACATCCTCTTACTATTTTATTTTATTGTAAACAAACAGCATTCAGAGTTTCCAAGTTGTTTCTAGGAAAATAAATAGAGCATTGCCCAATCTAGTTTATCTTTACTAAGAACGTCATTATAGAGGTACTAAAACTGCTCTTATAATGTTTTTCTTCAAATTTTGGGTTAAATACAACACCTTCATTTTCAGCAAAAACAAAGCAACAAAATTTTCTTTTTAATTTTAATTTCTTTTTATTTTCTTTTTTTATTTTTATTTTTTTTATTTTTTTTTTATTTTTATTTTTTATTTTATTTTTATTATTCTTTTAATTTAATTTTAATTTCTTTTTAATTTTTTGTCACCATGGAATTGAGAGATTTAATTCAAGTCAGTAATTGTAACTCAGTGAAACAACTATTAACTTTGGCCTAAATTTTACATAATCCCACAATCTGATAATACACTAGTCATTAGGAACAAAAATTTAGTTTAGTGCTAAATGAAAAAAAAAAAGTATATTGAGAAACAATTGTGAAGTGTGCAGCTGGTTTGTAAAAAACACATCTAACATACCTCAAAACATTTAAATTAAAAAAAAAAACACTTAAATTTTTAGCTTTTCGTCAATTATCACTGTGGTCTGAGAGATATGCATTTGGAATAAATGTTTTGCCAAGCCTAACTTTCTAAAGTATGAAGTCCTTTCTTAATTTTAAGCTGTACTGACGTATCTTGTATTTTTTAAGCTCACTATTTTTGAACCTAGATCACAGATGCTTTTGTTTTCTTGGTCCTACTCCAGAATTCCTTTATAAGAATGATACAGTTCTTTACACCCGTGGAGTTAAGGCCACTTTACCATTTTAAGCATAACCATGACTCCCCTCTCTCCATCCCCACTGCACATCAGGAACAGAAAGACATTCCCCATGACTAATCAATCACCAGGGTCAGTGGGAGACAAAATTAATGATCTACTCATTCTCTTGGTGACAAAGTCAGATACCGCACATGTACTCCCTAACAACCTGGCTTGTAATTTCCAGCTCCGCTCAAACTGCCTAAATTCCTTAACTTTCCAACATTGCAAACAAAATCTTATTGACTCTAAAAGGTTCAATTACCCAACCTAGAATTAATTTCCCCCTCCTGTAAATCCCAATTTATCTTCTATTAAACAGTTTCCCCTTAGGATACACATTGTGAAGTACATGGTTATAAAATACAGAGGATCCTGCATACTCGAATATACTGTAGGCTCTTTGAGGAAAACAACTGTATCTTTTATTTCTATTAATCTTCCAACATCCAGTTGTCATTTCCCAGGGCTACTATGAATTATATACTTTTTAATAAATTATGTTCACCCATCCCCCAGTGGACTTGGCTCAAGGCTTTCCCTTGTAGGGAAAAGATTTAGTTGTTTGGTATTTAATGTAGCAGCATTTTTTTAACTTTCAGTTCAGCTAGAAGCAGCCATGTATATTTCTGGGGTTATTTGTTTGCTACCATAAATATTTAAGAATATACTAGCAAAAGGAGATCGCAATATTCTACACCGCATGTACATTTCCAGGTATCTCAGACTTCCAGCTGGGACTATAATATGTCACAGCATGTCAATCTCTAATTGCTCCTGGGAAGTGTTAAAAAAAAAAGTTGACCTTAGTTTGCTCAGACACAATTTTCAGTGCTAGATTATGTGCACATTTTCTAAGCACGATACATCAGATCTTACTTTTTAAATAACTATGTTTTTTTTCTAAAATTTGTAACTGCTTGCTATCCAAGGCATATTTTAAGTTCTTTAGATATATTAATTATTTCAATTCTCACAAATCTATTTACTTGATATTATTGTTGTTATTGGTTTATACCTGATTAGACTTTATCTCAGTGGGAGTTAATGATTCATTTATGATCGTACAGCTAGTCAGAGTTGGGGGCAGATTTTTAACACAGAGTCTGATTTTAGATCCTGTATCTCAACCATTATTCATAATATTTGGTCTTTATCACAGTAATGTCAGTTGGTTAATACTTTCAAACAGACTCTTTTAAAGATGGTCTCTTTTGTTACTCTTTTAAAATGCTAGAAAGTTTATGTTTGATTTTCCTGAGAAGAGTAATTTATCTGAGCAAAAGTTTGCCCCAAATTTATGTTTATTCCATCAAAAAATTATTTAACTCTATAGTTAATATGTGTTCCTCTAGCTAATTGGACCATTTGAAAGAGGACAAAATGAGTTTAAATGCGTAAACTCAGAAATCTTTAGCAAATATTTCTTTGATGGAGCAGAGAGCCTCATAAGTAACAAAACACTGCTGAGAGTAGAACTCATATTAGACATAATAGCTGAAGTTAGGGAAACAGATGAAATTATTATTCCTGACTGTCAACCACACCAGAATTAAAAAAAAAAAAAAAAAAAAGTATCCACAGTGGAAGAAAACAAAACCTGTAACTTAATATTTCAAAATATATTTAAAATTTAGGAAAGTGAGCAAAACTTTCAAAAAGCAACATAAGATAGAAAATAAAGACAGTAAGGGCACCTGGGTGGCTCAGTCAAACAGCCAGCTTTTGATTTCAGTTCACGTCATGATCTCAAGGTCCTGGGATCCAGCCTCATATCTGGGCTCTAGGCTCAGCGGGGGAGCCTGCTCAAGGATTCTCTCTCCCTCTCCCTCTGCCGCTCCCTCTGCTCATGCTCTCTCTCTCTCTCTAAAATAAATAAATCTTTGGGGGTTGGGGGGCAGGAAGGCATCAGAGACAGGAAGTGAAAGCCAGGTAATAGAAGGATGTGCAGTGAGACCTAACAAAATTTAGAAAAGAATAAGGAAAAGAAATTCCAAATTGAAGAATAAATTACTAGGAATACGAGAAAAAGAGAAAACTTTAGAAAATTCATAAGACATTGTGGAGAAAAAAGGAGTATGGAGAAAAACAAACATAATTTAAAAATGGGAAAAATTATTTTAAAATTAAAAAAGAAAATGATAAAAAGAGATAACAAGCAAAAGATTAAAATTTAAAACCTTTGTTTTTTTCTACATTAACATTTGATGCAAGAAAACAAACGAACAACTCCTCCTGATACTAAGATAAAGATTTCAATCACAAGAACTTATTGGGATAGTGATTTCCTATATTCTGAACTATTGATGGGACTGTTAGAGTTTTTTGCTTTGTTTTATTTTTGTTTTTGATAGGGTTTATATATATATATATATATACACAAATAATTTAGGTTATAAAGATGTTTCTCCTTTCTTGCTAGAAAAATAGTTGAAAGTTTCTATCATCTAACACAAGCTTTATTTTTTTAAGGAAATGATATGTATAAATCCTAGTATTTAAATACTGTATCTTATACTTAACATTTTGCTAGGAATGTAGATCTTATGTTAAATGTTAAGTGTTTTTATCACACACACACACACACACAAATAGGGCTAGAGGAAACTTCTGGAGGTAATGGATATGTTCATGGCGTAGATTGTGGTGATGGTTTCACTGAAGTATATTTATCTCCAAACCCATCAAGTTGTATACATTAAATATGTGTAGCTTTTTGTATGTCAGTCATACATCAATTAGATGGTTTAAAATTAAGCTAAATTTTGCCAACAATCATAAAACCATTTTTTCACTCTACTTGTAGGAATGGATATAAATCTCTGAAAGACCATATATAAGTTTGTAGTTTTGGGTGGTGATAGCAAAGAAAATATTTCTGGCCTTCTATTATTAAAGTCACATACAAAACACATATATACCCAGGCACATTCGCACACACACATGCACACATAATTGAAGCCCAAATCTATGGAGAAAAAAATAATTCTTTCAATTCCAAAGTTTTTCTTTCCTAAGCCATTTTTATTTCAGGGTAGCACTACGCTTTGTTTTCAAATTCCATTTACCTCTTCTTTATCTGGACTCTTCTGTTTCCCCAGAATGCCCCTCCCCTGCTACCTCCTTTTGCATTAACAAGAATGCTAGCTAGGTGAACTTGAGCACTTAATGCATTACTCTGAACTTTATAGTTTTTTTCATAAAAAGATTTTCAGAATCTTTTTTCATAAAAGATTCTAACTTGCCACCTTCTCTGAAACTTACTTTGTTTCATGAAAGTTGCTAACTTGACTCTGGCATTATCTTTCTCCTCTCTTGCGTGCTTCTATAATCTTTCTGCACTCCCTGATAACACAATCCTTACTCTTATTTATTCTGTGTTTTACAGTTGCTCATGTACATACTGGTCTTCCTCTACTAGATTCCTTGCATGTAGATTCCTTGGTCTTTTATATCATTACATTCTTAGAGTAACATCTTATGCTTAGCAAGTATTCAGTAAAAAAAATTGTCATTGACATGGAATAAGGAACACTGAACACTAAGAAAATTCTGCAGTTTTGGTAAAATAAGTGTGGAATTGAGCAGAGTTGTAACTACTTCCAACTTGATTCTTGTTTTAATTAACATCTTTGGAATTCTTTTAGGATATATACCTACCACATTATACCTTTGGCTAATTTTTACCTCTACTTATATTAAACCCAGAAAAATATAGGTATATAGTTTGTTATGAGATAACAGGTTCATGTTATTTTTTTTATTGGTTTCAGGAGTAAAATTTAGTGATTCACCACTTACATACAACACCAGATGCTCATCACAAATGTCCTCCTTAATACCCATCACCCATTTAGTCCATCCTCCACCACTTCCCCTCCAGCAACACTCAGTTTGTTGTCTATAGTTAAGTCTCTTATGATTTGCCTCCCTCTCTGTTTTTATCTTGTTTTTCATTCCCTCCCGCTTTGTTCATCTGTTTTGCTTCTTGAATTCCACATATGAGTGAAATCATATGGTATTTGTCTTATTCTGACTGACTTACTTGTCTTAGCATAATACATTCTAGTTCCATCCATGTCATTGCAAATGACAAGATTTCATTCTTTTTGATGGCTGAGTAATATTCCATTGTATCTATATACACCATTTCTTCTTTATCCATTCATTAGTCTATTGACATCTGGGCTCTTTGCATAATTTGGCTATTCCTGATAGTGCTGCTATAAACATTGGGGTGCATGTGCCCCTTCAAATCAGTATTTTTGTATCCTTTTATTAAATACTTAGTAGTGCAATTACTGGGTTGTAGGGTAGTTTTATTTTTAACTTTTTGAGAAACCTCCATACTGTTTTCCAGAGTGACTGCATCAATTTGCATTCCCACGAACAGTGAAAGAGGGTTCCCCTTTCTCCATATCCTTACCAACATCTGTTGTTTCCTGAGTTGTTAATTTTAGCCATTCTGACAAGTGTGAGGTGGTATCTCATTGTGGTTTTGATTTGTATTTCCCTCATGCCAAGTGACGTTGAGCAGTTTCTCATGTGTCTGTTGATCATTTATATGTCTTCTTTGGAGAAATGTCTGTTCATGTACTCTGCCCATTTCTTAACTGGATTATTTATTTTTTGGGTGTTGAGATTGATAAATTCTTTATAGAGTTTAGATACTAACCCTTTATCTGATATGTCATTTGTAAATATCTTCTCCCATTCTGTGGGTTGACTTTTGTTTTTGTTGATTGTTTCCTTCATTGTGCAGAAGCTTTTTATCTTGATGAAGTCCCAATACTTTATCTTTGCTTTTGTTTCCCTTGCCTCCAGAGATGTGTCTAGTTAAGAAGTTGCTGCGGCTGAGGTCAAAGGGGTCTCTGCCTGTGTTCTCTAGAATTTTGATGGATTCCTGTCTCACATTTAGGTCTTTCATCATTTTGAATTTATTTTTGTGTATGGTGTATGAAAGTGGCCTAGTTTCATTCTTCTGCATGTCACTGTCCAGTTTTCCCCACACCATTTGTTGAAGAGACTGTCTTTGTTCCATTGGACATTCTTTCCTGCTTTGTCAAAGATGAGTTGACCATAGAGTTGAGGGTCCATTTCTGGGCTCTCTATTCTGTTCCATTGATCTATGTGTCTGTTTTTGTGCCAGTACCATACTGTCTTGATGATTAATTACACCTTTGTAATACAGTTTGAAGTCCAGAATTGTGATGCCACCAGCTTTGGTTTTATTTTTCAACATGACTTTGGCTATTTGGGGTCGTTTCTGGATCCATACAAATTTTAGAATTGTTTGTTCTAGCTCTGTGAAAATTGCTGGTGTTATTTTGATAAGGATTGCATTGAATATGTAGATTGCTTTGGGTACAGTTTAATATTATTAAGTGATTATACATATGTATGTATATATATATGTAAATATGGCTATACACACACACACATACACACTGTCCCTCAACTATCTTAGTGGCTAAAAAAATATATTAGGAGTTTTAATGAGTATTATGGGAAAGTAGTAAATAAAATATGTCAAGTATTAAATCTGTGGGCTTTGTAATCCTATCTAACCTGGATTAAATTCTTACTTATTTTTCCCAGCTGTTCATACAGCCTACCTTATTAACTTTGGGGGAAAAAAGTGACAAATAATATAAATACATATAATAGAAAGAACACAAAATTATATGTATGAGTCAGTTATATGATCTTATGGATAAAAAAATTAGAAAAATTGCATAAAATCTATTAGAAATAAAGTATTTCAGAATGTTGGCCAATCCAAATTTAGTAACAGAAATTTTCCATTTTACCAGCAACATTCAAATAGTTAATAAACAAAAATACATATCTTAACAGAAAATAATCACCCAATAACAATAAAATATCATGAAATGTAATTATATCAACTATTTTATGCACTATAGAGAGATAAAAGAAAACGTCAAAAAGAAGAAAAATAGAGTAGCTTCCTGAGTAAGTCCTTATGTTTTGATGTACACAAATGGGTGAGAAACTGTCAATATCATTAGTAATAAACTAAAATTATATTTTTTTTGCTGTTATAATAGAGATTTCTGAAAAACAAACAATAGTTTAACCGAAGTAATTATATAAAGTAATTAATGACACTTTTTTTTTTTCCTGTTAAAGTCTTTGCCTTGATAGATTTCTATGAATTTGGTTTGGTAACAAATACATAATAAATATTTAATTACTAAAATTAAATCCCATCTGTATGACTAATATGTTAGAACATTTGTAAAACAAAACAGAATGAAAAAACTACTTATTCACATGAACTGAAAGTATGAAATATTTAAGAATGATCTTGGGAAGAAAATTTCTATATGAAAAAAATAAAAGCTGTACAATGTTCCTGAAAGATAGAAGTATTTAATGAGTGGAGATCACACTCTGATTAATAATTCTTTCAGGGAAAACTGAATATTGACATGATGTCAGTTCTTCCAGTAGTTTGTTTTTTTTTTAATTTTATTTATTTACTTGACAGAGAGAGACACAGCAAGAGAGGGAACACAAGCAGGGGGAGTGGGAGAGGGAGAAGCGGGCTTCCTGCTGAGCAGGGAGCCCGATGCAGGGCTCGATCCCAGGACCTTGAGATCATGACCTGAGCCGAAGGCAGACGCTTAACAACTGAGCCATCCAGGCATCCCCAGTTCTTCCAGTAGTTTAAAGTAATGTTCAAATAAAAATCTTTCTCCTGCCATTTCAGATGAAGACTCAAAGGTCAAAAACATATTTGTTTTTCTAACTTTATTGAGATATAATTGACATATAACCTTGTGTAAGTTTAAGGTGTACAAGATGATGAATCCTTACCAATAATATAGTCAAGTAACACATATTTTGTATGCTATATGTATTAGTATACATATTATTTACATACATATTATATGATGTATTCTTACCACAAAGCAAGCTAGAGAAAAGAAAAAATGTTATTAAGAAAATCATAAGGAAGAGAAAATACATTTACAGTACTGCACTGGATTTATTGAGAAAAATCTGCGTATAAGTAGACTCATGCTGTTCAAACCTGTGTTTTGCAAGAGTCAACTATATTAATTTCCAATAAACTGGTTTTGAGGAATCAAGAATGCCCTTTATTGGGGCGCCTGGGTGGCTGAGTAGTTGCATGTCTGCCTTCGGCTCAGGTCATGATCCCAGGGTCCTGGGATCGAGCCCCACATCGGGCTCCCTGCTCCGTGGGAAGCCTGCTTCTCCCTCTCCCACTCCCCCTGCTTGTGTTCCCTCTCTCGCTGTCTCTTTCTCTGTCAAATAAATTTTAAAAATCTTAAAAAAAAAAAAAAAGCCCTTTGTTCATTCGTTCATTCATTCATTCATTCATTCAGAAGTTATTTGAGTATAACTGTATTGCTCAGCCCTTCATGATACTCTCCTCTTATGCCTTAAATCATTCTATTTCCTCTGCCTAAAATGTCCTTCCTATCCCTGTTGCTCATCATATGTCTATTCATCTTTCAAGGCAAGTTCTACTACCTTTACTTTTAAGCCCTAGTTAACTACCCATAGCTTGATATACTCTCATTCCTTAAGATACACCATGATACATACAGATGCCTGAGTGGTTAATTCCATGTGTTGATTTGACTGAGCCACGGTGTGTCCAGCTATTTGGTCAGACATTATTCTGGGTGTGTCTATTAGAGTATTTGTGGATGAGATTAACATTTGAATGAGTAGACCGAGTAAAGCAGACTGCCCTGCCCTCCTGTGGTCAGGCCTTATCTTCCTTTTTATCTCCCTTTGAACTCAAACTGAAAAATAAGCTTCTCCTGGGTCTCCAGGCTGCTGACTTTTGGACTGGAACTACAGAAATAGTTTACCTGGGTCTTCAGCTGTCCAGCTTGCCACCTGTAGATATCAGAAGCTGTTGGCCTCCATTATTGTGGAGGCCAGTTTCTTTCTGGAGAACCTTGACAAATATAATGCCTATCTTATCTATTTTATTCTGTATTGGCTTTTAGTTATTTATTTTCCCCCTGGCATTTTTGGGATCATGCAATCCATTTATTAATATCCATGTAAATCTGGAAATAGCAAAGACTTTTTTTTAAAAAGATTTTATTTTATTTTATTTATTTGTCAGAGAGAGAGCGAGAGAGTGTACACAAGCAGGAGGAGTGGCAGGCAGAGGGAGAAGCAGGCTCCCCGCTGAGAAAGGAGCCCAATGTGGGACTTGATCCCAGTCAAAAAGTGGAAAGGACACAAATGCCATCAACTGATGAAGAGATAAAATGTGTCTATGGATGGACTGTTATTCAGCCATAAAAAGGAATGGAGTATTGATAGGAGCTACAACATGGATAAATTTGAAAACATCATGTTTAAATGAAAGATGACAAACATTAAAGGTCATATATTGTATGTTTCCATTTATATGAAATGTCAGATTAGATAAATCCATACAGATGGAAAGTAAATTAGTGATTGCCAGAGGTTGCAGGAAGGCTGGAATGGAGAGTAAGTGCTAATGGATATGGGTTTCTTTTTGATGTGATGAAAATTTTCTGGAATTAGATAGTGGGGATGATTTTACAACCTTGTGAATATACAAAACCACTTACTTGTACACTTTAGTTTGGTTAATTGGATCATATGCATCTTATTTCTTCCTAAAAATTAAATGCAGGTATTACCATTCAATTCTATGAGATATCTCTTTTAAATGTTACTGTATTTCTAGAAGCCACATGATATAGAAGAAAGGTCATATGATTTGTGGCTGGCCAGAATGGTTTTGAATAAGAGTTCCATGATTTGGGAGCTCTGTGTGTGAGGACAAATTCCCTAATCTTTGTGATATTGGTTTTCATCTGTAAAATAGTAATACAGTTGACCCTTGAACAGCATGGTTTTGAACAGTACAAGTCTACTTAAAATGCAAGATTATTTTCCATAAATACAGTACAGTGCTATAAATGTTTTTTTTTTCCTTCCTTATGATTTTCTTAATAACATTTTCTTCTCTCTAGGTAACTTTATTGTAAGAATATGGTATATAATACATATAACATGTAAAAATATGTGTTAATCGTTTGTTATCAGTGAGGATTTTGGTTAACAGTACACTATTAGTAGTTAAGTTTTGGGAGAGTCAAAAGTTATACACAGATTTCCAACTGTGTGGGGGGGCTTGGCACCCCAGGCCCCCATGTTGTTCAAGGGTCAACTGTAGTTACATTTACCTTTCAGGTTTTGGTGAGGATTAAATGAGATAATACATGCAAAGGGCCAGAGTTAGAAGGGCAATAGCAAAACTCCATTTGCTCTCTATGTCCATATGTCTGCTTCTTTCTCTCCTTCCCTTCACGTTTTATAGCATTAAATTACATTCTGCTCCTTGGATATATTATTCAGAATGGGAATATTTTAATTAATTCATTTTTCTTTTTCATATTACCTATAATTATATTCTTCTGTCCTTCTTTATCCCTACTCCAATTCCCCTCTGGAAGAACAGACTACCAAGTGCTGTTCAGTGGGCTTGCCCCATAGTGACACAGTAGTTTTTGGTCCTAGTTTAAAAGGAGACATCCAAAGTCATTTAAAGAAAAGAAATTGGCTCTAAAAACTTCCTAAAAGTTCTGGGTATAGAATATTTAGCAAATAGATTGAACTTCTGTTACAAATAAATAACACTTTGGGAACAATGACCCACAACGAAATGAAGATGAAGTTAAGATGACTTTGAGGATATCATGCTAAGGGAAATAAGTCAGATAAGTCAGACAGAGAAAAACAAATATTGTATGACCTCACTTATATGTGGAATCTTAAAACAAAAACAAAAACAAACTCAGAAGCACAGAATAGATTTGTAGTTGTCAGAGAGAGGCAGGGGGTGGTTGGGGGGTGTGGCATGTTGGGGGCAAATGTGTGAAGGTGGTCAAAAGGTGAAAACTTCCAGTTATAAGAGAAATAAGTTCTGGAGATATAATGTACAGCATGGTTACTATAGTTAACCATACTGTATTGTACGTTTAAAAGTTGTTAGATCTTAAAAGTTATCACAAGACAGGGGCGCCTGGGTGGCTCAGTCGGTTAAGCGGCTGCCTTCGGCTCAGGTCATGATCCCAGGGTCCTGGGATCGAGCCCCGCATTGGGCTCCCTCCTCGGCGGGAAGCCTGCTTCTCCGTCTCCCACTCCCCCTGCTTGTGTTCCCTCTCTCACTGTGTCTCTCTCTGTCAAATAAATAAATAAAATCTTTAAAAAAAAAAAAAAGTTATCACAAGACAAAAAATGTAACTGTGAGGTTATGAATGTTAATTAAACTTAATGTGCTATATATATAATTATTTGTTATATATAATAATAATTATCATTATTATATTATATATTTTATTTATTTTATTTATACTTATTTTGATATATATATATATATAATTATTTGCTAATCATTATTATGTTGTATACTTGGACCAATACGATGTTATATGTCAATTATATTTTAGTAGAACTAGAAAAGGTTAATTTTTTTTTAAAAGGGAAAAAAAGAAGAAATGACAGAAGTACTAGTGACTTTGCTGACAGCATTGAAACAATCGTCTGAGGTGCCAAATATATACAGAGATACATAATTTTACCATTTCAAAACTGGTGTTTGTTCAGAAAACATTAATGAAAACATTAAACATATCTGAGGAAAAAAAAGACAAAGTTCATAATTTGTATGACATTTTTATTCCCATAAAAATTTCAGGTTTCAATAGCAGAAAAAGACAGAGGCAGGGAGGTGGTACTTTTGGATCAGGGGATTTTCAATGTGGTGGACAATTGTACAAGCATCATTTTTGAAAGTTAAAGTATATTTGTACCAAAAATAATGTTTTTAGAATTTTTAGAACCACCATAAACAAAACAAAAAGAGGAGAACAACTCTGGGTTATAAGGATATAAACCCCCAAATTCCCCATCAGACAGCTCTCACATCCATTGGTGACCTCCAAAGGGTCTTCATAAGATATATTTTGCAAACAACTGTTCTAATGTAACTTCTTCAATTAAAAATAAGGAAAGGATGGGGCACCTGGGTGGCTCAGTTGGTTGAGCATCCAACTCTTGATTTTGGTTCAGGTCATGATCTCAAGGTTGTGGGATCGAGTCCTGCATCAGGCTCTGCTCTCAGCAAGGAGTCTGCTTAAGAATCTCTCTTACCCTCTCCCTCTGCCCTTACCCCTGCTTATGCTCTCTTTCTCAAATAAATAAATAAAATCTTTTTTTTAAGATTTTATTTATTTATTTGAGAGAGAAAGCACAAGTAGGCAGAGTGGCAGGCAGAGGGAGATGGAAAAGCAGACTCCCCACTGAGCAGAGAGCCTGACACGGGGCTCCATCCCAGAACCCCGGGATCATGACTTGAGCTGAAAGCAGATGCTTAACCGACTGAGCCACCCAGCAGCCCCAAGTAAATAAATCTTTTTTAAAAATAAGGAAAGGACATCTAAGAAGATTCAGTTACTTATTTAAGACTCCCAAATATTTTCAGAACTGATCGTAGAATTTATATTTCTGGATATCCAGTAATGTATATTATTTCCACTAAACAATGTTGATTGTAGAATGGGGGAAATTAAAAAAAAAAAAGAAACAATTACCTAATTTAACAATAAATTAGTAGGACTCAGAGCCACTTTATTATTTAATTCTTACTAAATTTTTTATACATATCTGTATGTATGTCAGGGTCAAAGATAATCAAATGTACATAGGTCGCATTAGTCTTTTTCTAGTGACCCCTGTAAATTTCTGAATAGACATTCAGACCAGTTAACTAAAAAATTCACTGTAACAGTTTGTCTATAATTCAAGATAAGATGTGCTGATCACTATGAAACAGCTGGGAAAACTAGCACCTTCACAACAAGGTCTCCTAGTAATCTATAATAAGCTTTCTTTGTAGATTTCAAAATAACTATATTCAAGATTATGTTTTATTTTCTTTCTTTTTTTCCCCAACAAAATTTATCTCTACTACATTTATTAATAAAAGACTTAAAGTTAATTTGTACATGTATCTAATTTTTGTATTTTGAGGATATAGATTTCTAATTCACATATATAGTATATGATATTTTATATATAATGTATGCTATATTATATAAAATACATACAGTACTTATAAATATAATTTTATTATATATGTATACATGTATAATTATCTAATATTTCATTTTCTATATGTACAAAATACAAATTTTTTTAAATTTGTACTGAATTTTTTAATTTAAATTCAATTAATTAACATATAATGTATTATTGGTTTCACAGGTACAGGTCTGTGATTCATCAGTCTTATATAATGCCCAGTGCTCATTATATCACATGTCCTCCTTAATATCCATCACCCAGTTACCCCATCCCCCCAGCTTACACCCCTCCAGCAACCCTCAGTTTGTTTCCTATGATTAAGAGTCTCTCATGGTTTGCCTCCCTCTCTAATTTCCTCTTGTTTTATTTTTTCCTCTCTTCTCCTATGATCCTCTGTTTTGTTTCTTAAATTCTACATATCAATGAGATCATATGATAATTGTCTTTCTCTGATTGACTTATTTCACTTAGCATAATACCCTCTAGTTCCATCCATGTTGTTTACTTTAAGGGAAAATGACCAAAAATCCCTGAAGAAACATTAAGGATATATATACAAATATTTGCAACTTAAATTTAATCAGTATGAAATTAGAAGGAACAAGAAACTTTATGGAATTTAATTTGGGGACCAATGGGGTTATGCAAAAACCCCTTTAATTAAACACATTGCAGTGAAAAAAATAATTCAAAAAAATGAGTTAATGCATGTTTGGCCTTCATTAATCAGTCTTCTGAACATAGTGAATCTCTTATTTGTAACTTGGGATTGAAGAGGGTCTTAAGGATGACATACTAAGAATCATTACTCTTTTCCAGACTTCAATAATGAGGAAAGACTAGCGTACAAATGTGAACAAATCTTACAAGATACTCTGTGCACTGAAGAGCACTCTGCTGACATCTTCAGGAGTATAAAAAGAGCTTAAGTCTACTCTTCAAACTTAGAAAACTAAGGAGGGAAAGATTCTCCAACACAGAAAGGAAACACTCCTTTGGAACTTCTTTTTTCAAAGCAGAGATAGATTCAGTCTCAAGAAAAAAAGAAAATAGTCTATAGGACTATGTAGTCCTAAAATGGTGGATGGAAATATTGCAAGTCTTTGTTCTAGTGTCCAGGTCTATGGACATGAACCAGACCAACAAGTCTTCTGCCCTTCTAGAACTTACATTCTATGGAAACATCGTATATTCAACAATACTGGATTCCTTTAATGCTTCAACATACAATGTCCATATACATTTGTCTTTCTCTACACCTAATTTCCTCCCTCAGAATTTAATACTCCTCACTCTGAAAACTCCTATCTGGCTTCAAAGCACGCAATGAATATTACTCCCTAAATGAACTGTTTCCACCTATTGTCTAGCATCTCACATTATTAGGTTGAAAGTGACCTTAAGATGACATAAAGTGACAGAACTTGTAGAAGCAGATTTACCTAGGTATCCCATGACATTCTGTGCTAATTCTAAATACTTGGTGTTTTTGTTAAATTAAACTGAAATTTGCCTTTCTTAGAACATGTTTCTAATTCTGGTCTAAGAGGCAACACGGAGAAATTTTCATTTCTCTTCCACATATAGCACCTGCACCTCCTACACTTCATGTTCTCTTTACCGAGATAGACACCCCAATTCTTTTACCTCTCCTTTAATATTACATGACTTTAAGCTACTTCTGTAGTCCATTCACTATCCTCTGGAAAATCCGTTAATAAAAACTTCCTTAAAGTTTAACATCAAGAACTAAAACCGCTGTCATGTCCACTGCCTATAGATAACCTATGACCACTCTATCTTCATGTATCTCTTTTAGTATAATCCAGGATTTCAGTGGTTTTTCAAATTAGAAATTTATGGGTTATTTTTAAAAAAATCTATATTACCTATTGTCATGATCACCCTATGAAGGCGCACACACGAGTTGTGTCTTTCCATTGTTAGCTTTATTCAATCACAAAGCAGAGTTAAATCAATTAGAAAGCAGGGTCAGGATTCCAAACTCAAATGACATTTCACCATGTGATTAAACTTGGCTTCTTACACAGCACACAGAGCAGAACATAAGACAAGCCACACAACAAACAAGCTAACAGAAGGAAGTGAAGGAACCAAACGCGAAGTCAGTCTGTGAGCAAGCAGTTGAGATAAGGTCTGGGTCCCGTCTGGGTCAGCTCTCGGCACTTCTGATAGTTAAGCAGGAAAGCTCTTGGTTCTGCTTCCTTCCCTGGCAGTTGCCTTTTTCAAGTGGTCAGATGTAGAGGGGTCAGGTCTGAGGAGTCTAACAGTTTGCTGCCAAAATCCTTCCCCTTTTAAAGGGATTTAATTGGTCTTGGGCCCCCACAGACCTCCTCTGGTTCTGCTCATTTATCAGTTCTGGGAAGTCAGCTGACACTGGTCCCAGCAATCTCTCCTAGCTGAGTACCTTACCTGCTTGTGTCATTGCTTGACACAGGCCCTGCTTGACGTGAGAGACTCCATTTTGCTCTCTACACCTATATAATCATGATGTCGCACAGGAACAAGTCATGAAGCAAACTGAAATGTTTTTGCTCTAATCTACCATCTCTCAAGCTGTATTTAGTGGGAGAAATTTTACCTGCCTCTAGATAAAAATCAGGCTCCTCTTGACTTCTCTACTCTCAATAAGTAATAACACACTCTGGAACTCAATTCAAGAGTAAGAACATTCTGTTTCATGAAACGATCAAAACTTCAAACTTGGCAAATCCCTCTCCCCTTCTCAGCGTGAGCCTGCTTCAGACCCGAAGCCTATAGGGAAAGGGAATTAGCACCTTATATAACAGCCATAGCCTCTGCCGTTGGATGTACTTTAGCAAAAGTGCATGTGATTGAGCATGGTGGCAGTATCCTAATAATCTATGACATTCTGAAATAAAGTGATAGACTGAACAGGCTTTTTTTTTTTTTTTTTTCAGTTTTCGAATATGCAAAAGTAACACATGACCCCATCAAAGAAAATCATTGGGAATTAGAGCTGGCAAGTGTTTTCTTCACCCCTTCACTTATTTCAGAGATGAAGAACCTTTGAGGTTAAATATATGTAATCATATAGTCAATGTTACATAGCTTTCAATTAGTTGTCTGATTTCTTTCCCAGGAAAGCAGAAGTCTAGAGGCTTTATTTCTCCAGCAAAAGCCATGTCATCAAGGCAGAACCGTCTTTGGTAAAAGGGGTTACTAAGAATATCAGTGTCGCAGGATTGCCCCTACCATCTACGGACAGCAACGGCAGAGCAGTGGTGTAGCTGGTAGATTCAACCAACATCTCATACGTTATATGCGGTCAGAAAATGTTCTTAGGCCACTGAGAGTTGATAGGAACTAGAATCTGAAATGCCCCCAGTCATAGTTCTCTCCCAGCCCAGTTATTTCACAACTGGTAACAGCAACAGGATTTTATTTTTTTATTTTTTTATTTATTTTTTTATTCTTATGTTATTCCCCATACATTACATCATTAGTTTTAGATGAAGTGTTCCATGATTCATTGTTTGTGCATAACACCCAGTGCTCCATGCAGAATGTGCCCTCCTCAATACCCACCACCAGGCTAACCCATCTTCCCACCCCCCTCCCCTCCAGAACCCTGTTTGTTTTTCAGAGTCCGTCGTCTCTCATGGTTCGTCTCCCCCTCTGATTTCCCCCCCTTCATTCTTCCCCTCCTGCTATCTTCTTCTTCTTTTTTTTTTCTTAACATATATTGCATTATTTGTTTCAGAGGTACAGATCTGAGATTCAACAGTCTTGCACAATTCACAGCGCTTACCAGAGCACACACCCTCCCCAGTGTCTATCACCCAGTCACCCATCAGCAACAGGATTTTAGAGACTCAACAGGCCTGCTGTATTGGATCAGGGTCACTATTTTCAGCTATGAATTTAGGAAGTGAGGCTCCCAGAGTAAAATCTGATCTCCATTTCCACATAGACTGCATGGATGAATGTAAGAAATAATGGTATATAAGCATGGGATGTAACGTTTTAGGGAAATAGCTTCCTAATTAGCTTCCTCAATTTAGAATACTTATCTACTAATTGCTGCCTTTAAAAATCCGCCATTAGAGTTGCAATCCTTTAAGACAGGAATGCCTTTAAACAGCATTCATGCTATTCTGAGTTATTTATACCTCACTCTCAACCTCTTCATTACTCATGGAAGGCAGATAAAGTAAAAATTGTGAGAACAATATACAAATAAGTGCTATTGAGAGAAACAAACCTAAGGTACTGAAAACAGTCCATTGCCAGAGTGAAGAAAAATTTCACATCCATCATTACTTTAGGAAAAGGAGTGATTTCAAAACAAATTTTGAAGAAAGGCATTTATTTTCTAGAAGTCACTACATAGTCTGTTGTTGGTTTGCTTAAGAAAGAAAATTATTTGTTCTTCGTCCAAGTGTCCATGGCTTGGACAGTAGTGATGTCATCCATGTGACACATTACAATAAACTTAAAGAAAATGGACTCACCCATACATGTATTTGCATATTGTTATTAACTGAATAAAATTCACATTTGAGTTAATTTAGGAACACTCAAGTGGGTTCTAGGCCATTGATAACATTTGTCAGTTATATGCCACTTGTAATGAGAGGTCATGCAGCTTGACCCAGGGAATGAGGGTAAAGGAAGCAGGGCAGAATGTCATGGTGGTAAGCGACTGGCCACAGAACACTGTGAGGACTTGTTGCAGTCTAAGTGAAACGCGGGACCCTCAGAAACTCATATTTTTAACTTTTACTGAAATATGACTCATGGAGAACTACCTAATTTATAAGTACACAATTCAATGAAATATCCAAAATTAACACTCTTAAGTCACCAATACTCAGAAAGGAATCAATTTTTCTAGCACCCCAGTAGCCTCCCCAGTGCCACCTCCCAATCACTACTCCCACTCTGTGTCATTTTTTTATACATGCATTTAAAGACATGAATAAGTTCCATTCTACTCCTACAGAACTAAAAATTTTTGTCACAAATTTATGCTGAATTTTAGCAAATATTTTTATGGCATCAACTGAGATAATATAATTTTTTCTCTCCTATATTTTATTAATCTAGTGAAATACATTAATTTATTTTGATATTGAACCTAAACTTGTGTTGCTGGAATAAACCCAGCATAGTTGCTATGCATTTTCCTCTTTTTAAAATATATTAACTCAAATTGGTTTGCCAACAATTGATTAGGATTTTCTACATCACTGATCAAAAAGATAGCTTATTATTTTATTTTTTTAGTATTCTTGTTAGATTTTGATGCCCAATTTTTGTCTGCCTCATAATGTACACAGTAGCATTACATCTGACAAATATTTGGTAGAAATAGCTAAGTAGGCCAACTAGATTTGAAATTTCCTATTGAAAAAAATTCAAAATTTGGATTCTACTTAATAGTTATAGGACTTTTCAGCTTTAATATTTCTTCATTTTAGGTTTCTTTTTGTGTGTTGGGTTTTCTTTTTTTCTTTCTTTTTTTTTTTTTAAGATTTTATTTGACAGAGAGAGAGAGACAGCGAGAGAGGGAACACAAGCAGGGGGAGCGGGAGAGGGAGAAGCAGGCTTCCCGCGGAGCAGGGAGCCCGATGCGGGGCTCGATCCCAGGACCCTGGGATCATGACCTGAGCCGAAGGCAGACGCCCAACGACTGAGCCACCCAGGTGCCCCTGTGTTGGGTTTTCTAAAAAAAAAATATATTTTCTTTTTGGTATTAGGTGTTATTTTGTGTTACCTCTTCCCTCTACTCCTTTTTAAAGCCAGTTGCACTTTATGTTTATGCATTTTATTAGTTTTTTTCTTCAAAGAATCAATTTTGGCTTTATTTATTCATATATATATGATTATATACATATTTGTCATATATATGGAAATATATACATATGTGTGTGTATAGATTATTGCCATTGTTGTTCTGATCTCTATTACTGCCATTCTTCTAGTTTCTTTGGATTTAATTTGCTATTCTGTTTCTAGCATTTTTTTTTTTTAAGATTTTATTTACTTATTTGACAGAGAGACAGAGAGGGAACACAAGCAGGGGGAGGGGCAGAGGGAGAAGCAGGCCTCCCACGTAGCAGGGAGCCCGATGCGGGGCTTGATCCCAGGACCCTGGGATCATGACCTGAGCCGAAGGCAGACGCTTAGCAACTGAGCCACCCAGGCACCCCAATGTTTCTAGCACTTTAAAATTAACATTTAGACCTAGCCTCTATCTTTAAGGCAATGCAATTTTCCCTCTAAATAGATTTGGCTTGTGATTTCTTCTTTGACCCATAGTTTATTTAGAAATACTGTTTTTTAATAATTTTCAGTTTCATAAGATATCCTGCTTAATTGTTATAAGTGCCTAACTACCTTAATTCTACTTTGTCCAACAACATGGACGGTATAATTCAAGACGTGTCTATAATCTGAACTGGGTTTTCATGAATGATTTGTGCATGCTTTAAAGAAAGTGTATTGATGAGTGTTGTGTTCTGTCAATTTTTGTTGTTCTATCAATTACTGGGAAAATTAGTATTTTCTACTCTATGTGTTCATCTGTATTTGTTTTAGTTCTTTTTATTCTTTATATATTAGAGACTACATTATTTATAAATAAATTTATATAAATTGGAACGTTTTTATCTTCCTGGTGGATTAAACCTTTATTATTATGAAATGTCTATTTCTAGGTAAAATTTTCCCTAAAAATCTAAACTTTGAAGAAAAAAAAAAGGTTTATTAATTACAGGACTGGGAATTACACATCACATCTAGGGCCACACAGCTAGGTTTCAGGTAGAGAGAGAGCATACTTGGGCCTTGGGTTCTGCTTTTATTGGGGTTGAGAGTGGGGATCTATGGTTTTGTGGACTCACTCTTTATTGGTGAATTTCAACATAAGAATAGTAATTTAAAGCATAGGAAGAGGAAAAGAAAGTGGCCCGATGATTAGTTACCCAAATCAACCCAGATCTCTAAAACAAAAAAGCCTATGTGTAGGGAGGCAGCCCGGCTCCTTATCTAGCCCTGTAGCTGGCAATGTGTTTATTTAAAACAGGTATCTTTGAAGTGGATGCCTCTTTGAAATGTATGTCTTGGCAATCAAAGCTTAAGTCGTACACCTGCATTACAAAAAGACAACACAAAACAGCAATTGTCAGGCTAACACTACACAAAGCCACAGTTGTTTTTTTTTTTTATTCAATCACTTTTAACACTTCTTCATTGTCAATCAGTTATGACAAACTCTATCTTTTTATAGATCATTAAGTACATTTACATTTAACTTAATTATCACTAATAAAAACTGATTTAAGTCTACAACATCACTCTGCATTATTTATCTTACATGGCTCATTAGTCTCTTCTTTCTTACTGTTTTGCATTGCAATTTTATCTTCCCATTCCTCTATTGTTTTGTTAGTTATACCTTGCTTTAATTTAATTTTATTGGTTAAGATTACAAATTGAATCTTCAAATTTTCAACAACTATTAGAAATGATCAATGTTAATTCCTGATGGAAATGCAAGGACCTTAGAGGTTTTTAACTTCACTTACCACTTAATCTCTGATTTACATGTTATGCTACTTATGGGTTTCAATTAGGAATATATTTTAAACTAATATGTTAATATTATTATTTTATATTCAATATTCATTTGGATTTGCCCACATATTTATTCTTTTTAAAGTTTCCTTTCTTTAAACAAGATGCTTCACTGTGGGCCTCCTCCTGATACATTCTCTGTTTTGTCTATAAAACTCCATCAGCTTACATTTATTTTGAAAAGTATCTTCTCTGGCTTTAGAATTTTGAACTGCTAGTTATTTTCTTTAAAGTACATGAATATGCCACTCCATTGATTTCTGGCTTCCTTTGTTTCTCCTTCTGCCTATCAAGTTCTGTCTCTTATTTATTATTCTTTCTCTGTTTCTTTTTATGAATTTCCCTTTGTTTTGTGTCTTTGCAGAAGTTTACTGTGATGTGACTAGGTATGGTTTGTATTTTTTGTGCTTGAGATTTGTAATCCTGCTTGAATATGTGGCTTTGATCTTTCGTCTATAAACTTCTCAGCTTTATGTAATTTGCAGATGTACTTGGACCTTTCCGCAAAAAAACAAAACAAAACAAAAACAAGTTACTTGTTTCTTATAAACTTTAAATACACAGTTAGCAAATGATTCAGCAAATGAAAATATATGGGTCACACAAAAGGTTACACTACCTGGTGATAGCAGTTTTATTCATAATATCCAGAAAGCTTGAAACAACCAAAATATCCATCATCTTGTGACAGGATAATGCATTTAGGTACATCTGTACAATGGAATGCTACTCAGCAATAAAAAAAGGGAACAAACTGCTGATATACTAGTAACATGAAAAAAATTTTTCAAAAGAATTATGACAAATGAAAGAAGCCTGAAACAAAACAATATATGCTATGTAAGCTCATTTATATAAAATTTTTGAAAGGGCACGACTGTAGTGACTGAAAACAAATCAGAGGTTGCAAGGGGCTTAGGTTGAGGGATAGTCTGTATTGCAAAGGCACAGGAGAAAAATTTGATAGAATACCCTTTAACACAATTGTGGTGGTGGTTACACACTATGGATTTCCACAAATTCATCAAACTTTAAATTGACGAATTTTATTGTATGTAAATTATACCCGATGACAGATTTTTAAATGTTTAAAATAAACAAATTAGATAACTAATTAGAAATGTGTACATATTCTCATTTTCTTTAAGCACTTTACCACATAAGTGGATGTCCTTTAAATATTTTTATTAAGCAAACAAATCAGTACATCAATTGATATGCCAAATAACTTGGACAAAATCATGTGATAGTGATTTTAACTCAGTCTTATATTCACGACTTGTTTTACTTTATTTTGTTTAGGAAGGTTGTGTTAATTATATTCTCTAAGAGCTTAATATTTTTCCATCTCTGTGGACTTGCTTAACTAATTTATTTTTGATAGAATCATGCCATTTTCCCTGACAGTAACAAAACCACCAAACACATTTCCATTTTTAATCTCACCCTAGCTTTAAATCCTGTATCAAATGCAACATCCTCTACAAGGTAATGCGGAAGTCCTCACCACTAGAAGCAATCACTCCAAATTCTAAACAAACTATATTATTACTTATTTTTCATATTTTATAAAACCTTTGAAGTCAGGGATTATATTTCTTATAGAGACCAGCATGATGTCTTACAAATATGCATCAATTTTAATATTTTATGAATATGTTTATGTGATCTATTTTCATGTTGACTTTTTTTCAGACATATGGTATTGAAAAGAACTACTTTGAAACTTGATCATATATATATATATATATATATATATATATATATATATATATATATAAAAGATACATACTGACTCAAAACAAGAGGCCAGAAATGATGATGACTTAAATTAAGGTGTATTTGATCACATGGATATCTCAAAAGTGAGGTTGCTTGAGATACAGGCAAGTTTTTAAAGACATCACCAAAATAAACTCTTGCTAGTAAGTAGGTTAAATGTACAGCCTGAGGAAATTTTACAGAAAGTTCTTTTTCTGTGGTTATTTTTAAGAGATATTTTATCTGTGTCATAACTAGCGTGTCAGAGGGAGCCAATTTTGATTAAAGTGAACACTAACAAAGGAGAAAAGCAATTTCCGATCCTATTTTCTGTTGATATTATGAAGATCCCCACATCTGAAAAGGAGTATCTTTAAGTGCAATACCCCTTAAAAAGAAGAAAAATTATGGATTAGACTGTGTCATAGGGAAAAATGAACTAGGTAGAACCAGAGGAAAAGTACATAAAAACTAACTAGTGATGATAGAAGAATGCTCTGTGAGACAATGTGGGGACAATTTCTAGGAACTATTCAGTCAGTCCTATTATTACGTTTAATAGCCATGGATGATAGGATTGGTAAACATAATATGTTGCTGCATTTTGCAAGTCCTCAATAACTATCATGGCAATTTTCTAATATATGTTCAGATATAGGAGTATTAAACTTAGAAAAATGTTATTATTTCTGGATGATGACATGCTTATGATACTGAAACTTAGTGTGACATATTTAAGTAACCAAAATATGGGAGGACACCACATCAAATGGAAGACTGGAAGAGTATCCAAGGGAAGAATGTAGAGTCAGGATAAAACGTAGATATCAAGCAGATATGTTCAGGAAAGAATTTTCATTGTTATACCACGAACATTCTTTACTAAGCAAAAATATTATTTATAATGGTGAAATACTCTGAAATTTTAAATGAATTTTAAAATGTTAAATGATAAAAAATGTTAAAATGTGAAATGTTAAAAAAAAGTTATTATTTATGCAATGGTCTAGTATTCAGTGATTCAGAAATATTTATGTATTTCTTGTCTTCTCATTAAACTTTATTTCAGAGATTTGGAAAATAGTAATAACAACAAAGACACAAGTTTATGCTTAGAAAAACAAAAAGACACTTAAAAACCCTTAAATTTTAATATAATTTTCCTATGGATGGTAGGTTTCATCATGATTAATATTTTTTGTTTCGTTTTGTTTTTATAGTTGTCTCTGCTTTTTTTAAGTTTTGTTTTGTTTCGTTTTTTTATAATTACCATGGGTTACTTTTAAAAACTTTTTAAAAATGGATTCAGCTTCAGCATTGTCAAATAGTTAATACATAAATAAGAGTGGACCCATGAGCCACCTAATCAGGCAGGGGCTCCATGTATGCCAGACAATGTCCGGACTGCTGTTGGACACCCCCTATTTGGGCAGCATCAGGTGACTCTACCATGCAAATTTGCCAAGGATGATTAAGATGCATTCTGGATTTTCTTTAGTCTTTAGGGAACAGAGTTAGAACAGGAGAACAAATGGTCAGAAACCAGGGAGCAGCTCAATGTAGTGCAGATTTGTGGAGTCTCAAGGCAGAAAGGTATTAAAGAGGGCACGTATTAAATGTAGCACTGGGTGTTATACGCAAACAATGAATCATGGAACACTACATCAAAAACTAATGATGTATGGTGATTAACATAACATAATAAAATAAAATTAAAAAAAAAAAAAAGAAGTTCTTTAGACCCAACTTCAGACCACAGTAAAGTGAAGTGAGCAACTGGTTGTGTGGAATGGAAACTAGGAATCCAGAAAACAGCAGGGAGGGTGTCCTGGGGAGGGTTGTAACTTAAGTGATAATTCAATTATATCAGAACTTTTTTAAGATTCAAGAGAGTAATTAATGATGGAGGCAGTTTTTTGTTTTTGTTTTTGTTTTTGTTTTTATCTCTAGTTGGCTAAAAACATCCCCAACTGAGAACAAACTCTCAATAAAACTCAGTTTGGATTCCCAGTACAGTAACTTCCTGTGTTCTGGGTCTGGTAGGGAATTTGCTTCTATAATAGGAAACTACTGCATCTCCTGCTTACTTATATTGACTCACATTATCATTTAAAATTATTTCATCCTTAGATGAACCCAAAGAAGCACTACTTTTCTGGCAGGAATTCTGTACACTTCTTGTTTCAGTTCTTCCTAGACTTGCATCTTTTCCAGCTCATGTTATCAACTCGAAGCCCCATCTTCACTGCCCGTGCAAACCATCATGCACAACACAAGTCCTGCCCCTTATAGCTGAAAGGGATTTCTAGGGTTATAACACACTTACATTGAAGTCAAGAAATCAACCTCTCAGATGTGGCCTGTATGTTGTAGCTTTGTATCAAAAGTATGGCTTTTTGAACTCATGCATGCCTGAATTCAAATCATAACTCCGTTACTAATTAATCTTTGGGGAAACCATTCTATAATCTTAAATTGTAGAAAACTGCAGGTGCTACTATGTATCATGAGGACAGACTCATCCACCAGAATGATACCATATTCTCCTCCTTTACCTGAATATTTATTAAAGCTGTATCATCAGATAAATTCTCTGGTAACTAGCATCAACTAAAATAAATTGATGTAACTATCAGAATTTAACTCACGATACCTCAGGCTGGGTATCAGGTTCAGTGGGAGATTCCCCTTTCCATAGCTAGAAGCCTCCCATTTCCATAACTCTGAAGCCTCTGTCTCAAACCTGGAGCCATATAGCAACTGGGGAAATATAAATATCTTTACTTGGGATGAAAAATGCCCACACTATAAGTCCCAGTTGTAACTCCAATTCACCTAGACAAAATATCACTTAAGAAAGAGATCTAATAAATGTTCTTGGGAAAATTCCCTAGTTCATAAGGAGAGCAATCTCATTCTTGCCTACTCGGCCAGCATCTGTGGATACTCTACAAAATTGAGATGATGTTTATAAACTCAGATGCAATAGGAAATTTCATCTACCAAGCTGTAGTCATCAAAAGTAGCTAACCAGTATCAATATAGTGATTCTTTAAGTTCATTTTCTTAAATGATTCTTTATGTTTAGATTCTACTAGGATACATTCTTCCTGTCTGTGATAGAGCCAGTTCCAGGCATGTGACCTCTGTACTAATACAGACTCAATGTTTGATTTAATGCTTTACTCTTGCAGTCTTGAAATTCTTAATAACTTTTGAACAAGGGATCCCACTTTTAACATTTTTCAATGGTCCCCACAAATTTTGTAGCAGCCTTGGTTGGAATTTATGATTTTGTCATATCCATAACACCTTTTTTATTTGACCAAATTGCCTCCCTCTACTTGGAAATATTCTCTAATTGACACCTCATGGACTGGTGCTGTTTGTCAATAAATTTGCTTAAATGGACTCATGTGAAAGGGCTTTGTTGACCAATAACTCTTTATTTCGCCTTCCCTAGATGAGGTACCCTTCTTATTACCTCCCAACAGTTTATTCACTTACATTCCTATCACAATATTGACTATACATTTTTTTCCTAATTTTTTAGACTCTCTTGGTATGCTGGTAAAATCATTTTGTCTTTTCTGTCTACAGCACCTTGCAATGTGCCCAAGACACACACAAACACTCAAATGCCTATAAAACTAATAAAGAGCTTGTAGAAGACTATCATGAGTGTCTTAATCCATCCAAGTTACTATGAGAAATGCCATAGACTGGGTGGTTTATAAATAAGAGAAATTTATTCCTCTCATTTCTAGAGCTTGGGAGGTCCAAGATCAAGGCACTGGCAGATTTGGTATCTAGTGAGGACCTGCTTCCTGGTTCATGGGCAGTCCTCACATGGTGGAAGGGGTAAGGGAACTCTCTCAGGCCTCTTTTATAAGGGCATTAATCCCATTAATGAGGGCTCTACTCTCATGACTTAATCACTCTGCAAATTTCCTATCTCCAAAAACCATCACATTAGCGATTGGGTTTCAGCATGGGAATTTTTAGGTCATACAAACATTTAGTCCACAGCAATGAGCAACTCCTCATTGCCTGATTTTATCTTAAGGAAAAATACCTGGTTCTAGAAGGTACTATAATGTCCAACACGTCCTCATCACCCATGTGATGCATTTCAATTCAGCAATGTAACTGAATATAAAACCTGATGCCCTTAAAGTCAACAATGTAACTGAATATAAAACCTGATGGACTATCAGGTACATCCAAGAGTTTTCTATATTAACTGAATACTATGGACATTTTCTTCTTCATTTGCATCTTTGGCATATTTCCTTGCATTGTTTTCCAGCCATCAACTTTCATTTCAAAACATCTGGTAGAGGCCATGAACCCAAAATGCTTCTGTAACCATGGGACCATATCTAGTTCCACTTCCAGATTATTTATTTCCTCATAGATTGGGTTATAGTTTTTAATCTTGTGACCTTTTCTTTTCCACTATTTCTATGCAAATCCCCAAAAGATAGGCATTCAGTTTCTCTATGAGTATCATCCATCAATGTAGATGTAGAGATAACATTGAAAACAGAAAACACAATGTGCACTGGATTATGGCATGAGATGGACTATATGTAGTTTAACAGTGTGGCAGAGGTACAAAGGAGTATCTGATGAGATTGACAAACACTAATAATTAGCACAAATGAACGTGCCTCTGAAGAGCTAAAGGCATTAGGAATGGGATTATGGCCAAATGCAGTGAAATCTAACAATGAACATTTATTGGACTCAAATAATGAGCTTTTTGTCACCAAGCCCATTAGCACACAAAGCAATTGAGAAAAAGAATTCAGTCCCATAGAAACATAATCCAAGTTAAACAACAGTCTCTTACCAAAACTAAATACAGTTAGCAGATTAAATATTAGATGCACAGATTTAGTTGCCTACCTTTTAATCCATTGATGGAATCTACATTCTGTTATAAAGAGTATTTGTGATGATCTAGTTCAACTAGATTTTACATATGAATAATTCTTATAGAGTTGTAGCTGGTCACCTAAAGTCACATGTTGATTTACTGACAAAGCCAAGGAAAAGTCATAGCTTCTAAAAAATGCTTCAGTAGTTATTTAAATATTTATATACTGTTTCGAGCTATATTAGAAAATGGTGCCCTACCAGATAGTGTGTTGTTACCCAGACACCATTATCACACTTTTATGTATTGCTCTCTTCATTGTATAGTGGAAACCGGGAACAACGTTCCCCAGAATCCCCTTCTCCACAAGGTATTAGGCTTGAATTTGCAAAGCAGCAGAGCTTTGGAAGATGGAGAGGAAGAGGGTCTTTGTTCTCCAGAAATGGCTGCATTCAGACACATTGGCAGTCATAAGAGGGATATACAAGATTCACAAAGGCTTAGTGAGGACTTTAGAATTTTTGCTAAACTTCAGTGGTTTGAGACAAATGGTGAGAGGTTTTCCAGATATCCTTGAAAATCATGACAGCTTCTTGTTGATCTTTTGACAACCAGCTGCTTAGATGCTTTAGCTCAATGTCCTAAATTGTTTCTTATTCAGGCTAAAGGTATAGGTTCTACTTGAGGCATGATTTGATTGTGATAAAGGACAGAATTCAAAATATCCAGGGCAGTCCTTTGCTGGGAACTGGCACCTTCACTTCTATTCCCATTCTGTTGTCAAAGCCAGTCACATGGCCCTACATAAACAGGAAATACATTCTTCTCAGGCATGGGGGGGAGAGGAAAGTGACTATTTGTTAATGATTAATATAGTCTACCACACATTACTAATATGACAGCATTGAAACAAAATACTAAGGTATATAAACCAATGGTATAACAAAATCTTTATATTAATAAACAGATAATCAACCTCAGGTTATAAATGATTTGAACCTGGAATTTGATTCAAGCTCCACATGTGGGGATTGTCTGTTATTAAACCCTTCTCAGTAAAATTGGGAAAACACCATGTAGTAAGCATAGGAAGACAGTACAATAGTATAATCTGTGTACTTTATAAATGCCCATTTCTATCCTACTCTAAGATAGTTAGAACCTGGACACTTGATTTTATTTATTGTTTTTCTGAAATATGTTAAAACGTATTTATTAACTAAAATTCAGAAAACATATAAATGTAAAGAAAAAACCTCACACAATTGTAACTGCACATCATGAGATAAACTATGCCATTTTTTCTTTAAGAACCTCTCTCTTTCTCCTGATAGATATCAAATGATGGTTTTATAAATAGAAGTGATATCACACTATTATACTGATTTGTAGTGGCTTATTTACCTCAACATATATCAAAGAAATATTTCATATTAATAGAAATAGAAGAACAGTCATGTTAATTTACTATGTAACACAATATTGCATACGTGTACACTATTTTAATTAACCAATGTAGTACTGATGGCATTTAATTTGTTTTGATTTTTTATTATAGTACCATGGTATGATGAAGAGTCTTCATGAATCCGATAAACAGTCTTTTCTATCCCTCTTCATGGACTTTGTCAATTATTTTCTAAGGATAAATTGCTGAGAGAAGAATTGATGGGTCAAAGAATATACAATTTTAACTTTTATCAGCCTTGTTAATCTTCAAAGCTGTTATACCAATCTTCCATATAATAGTAAGTTGTATGTGCAAATGTATTTAACATGTTCTTCTAACTTGAAATTGATCACACTCTTAATTTTTTCTTGGTTAAGCGATGAAATTTCATATCTTTGATTGCTGGTGAGGTGACATTTTTTTCCAAATATTTATATGTGACTCATATTTATTCTATTGAAATTTTCCTCCTTGACTTATTCTTGATTTGTAAAAACACCTTATGTAATAATAATATCCAAATTCAATCCATTATATTTGTTGCCGATACTATCTTAGTTTGGCATTTGTCATTCAGACTTTGCCAGTTATTTTTTATTCATTTATTTAATATTGACTGAGGGTCTTATAGATGGCAAATCACATTCCACATCAACACAGTGAATGAAATAGTCCAATGCATTGCCCTCATGGAGCCTACATTTCTACATAGCTAAGATAGATTTTATAAGACTTTATAGAAAGAAAGAAAAAACAGTGCAAGAACTGGAGTTCTGGGGAAGGCAAAGAATTCTATATTAACTAGAAAAATCAAAGAAGGTACTCTACCATAATTAGGTAACATTTGAGGCAATGCTTGAAGGTAGTGAGGGAATAAGTCATTTGGACATAAGGGAAAGATTGATCCATGATGAGGGAAGAGCAAGTTCAAAAGCCCTATGTCTGGAATATGCTTGGCTAGTTCCAGGAACAGCAATACCATTAGTTTGGCCAGAGTCAAGTATAGGAGGGAGAAACCAGAACAAGAGTGCGGAGCCAGATTATATAGGACTTTTTAAGGAATCTGGCTTTTCCTGTGAGAGAAGTGGTAGCCGTCTGATGATTCTAAAGAATTGGGGTCGAGGGGAGGCTCATCTGACTTATGCTTCAGAGAGGCACCATAAATAGCAGCTATGTGAAATGTATCATCAGAGCACCAGAGTGGAAGCAGGGAGGCAAGAGAAGAGGCTATTAGAAACATTCAAGTGACCGGTAATTGTGAAGCAGAAGGAGTTAAAGTGGAGGGGGCAAAACGTGGTCAAATTCTGGAGGTATTTTCAGCTCACAGTATTTGCTAAAGTATTGAACATGGGTATAAAGGAAATAAGTAGAGGGTGATTCCAGAGATTTGGGTCTGAGCAACCAAAGGAAAAAAAAATGTACTTCACAGATTATTTTAGTTAATCATTCTAATTCAAATCTATCAATGTTATATTCTTACATAAGTGTACGTAAATCGAGATATATCACTATATCTCTATTTGGAGTCAATATGCAGGTAGTTTATTCCTGTTAATGGAAACAATATGTACTGATTTATATACTTTTTTATGTAAAATATTTATTTCAATGTTTATTTTCTTTGCAAGCAAATATCTGAACACTAATTAGCTCTAATAGAACTGCAAGTAATTTGGGGGTATGTTCATGGAAGATAATAATGCTTTTTAAAATAATATTTTCCTGGGCACCTGGATGGCTCAGTTGGTTAAGCGACTGCCTTTGGCTCAGGTCATGATCCTGGAGTCCCAGGATCGAGTCCCGCATCGGGCTCCCTCCTCAGCGGGGAGTCTGCATCTCCCTCTGACCCTCCCCCCTCTCATGTGCGCTCTCTCTCTCTCTCTCATTCTCTCTCTCAAATAAATAAATAAAATCTTAAAAAATAATAATAATAATATTTTCCTTCAGTTTTTATCAGGTTTTTATGCCTCATTTATTTTTTTCTTGTCCCAATGAATTTATTTGTACTTCTAAAATGGGGATAAGGATTTTTCTATCCTAATAAATCAATATAGAAAAAATTATATCGGGGTAATAATATAAAATGACAAATCCTCATGCTACATTTAAAAAAAATCATTATAAGCAGCAAAAGGATAAAACCTACATTATCAATTAACTTACTATTTGTTTATACTATGCAATGGGCTATGTAATACACAAAGACAAAGAGACAAATTTTGATATTACAAAACTTTAAACTAGTTAAGGTTATCTTAAAATAATAGAAATTAGTATATGATGGATTTCTAATATGTACTGATATTGTGCTACATATCCTAAACATTTTATCCATTTAGCATTCATTTTATTCATATGAGATTTCTATTATTACCTCCATTTCACAAAAAAAGAATTTGGATGTTAGATTAGGAGTCTGAATATGATAACATAAATCAATAGAGGATTATGTAAAATGGCATATGACCCAGTTCTCTGTGATTCAGAATGTAATTGACATAGATAACCACAGGAGAGGCAGATTGAGCATGGATTACTTAGGCAGTCACAAAGGGAACAATTGTGATATTGTTCAGAAGGAATTTAGATGGGGGACGCCTGAGTGGCTCAGTCAGCTAGGCGTCTGCCTTCAGCTGAGGTCATGATCCTGGGATTGAGTCCCACGTCTTTCTCCTTCTCCCGCTTGTGCTCCCTCTCTCTCTCTCTCTCTCTCTCTCTGTATCTGTTGAATAAATAAGTAAAATCTTTATATAAAAAAAAGAAGGAATTTAGATGGGGTTATAGCATAATGTAGTGAAAGTAATTATTAGTTGTGGCATTGGTTCTGGTTTCTTCTCCTGGTTCTGCTAATTTTTGAGTATTAGACTTTTGGGCAGTCATCAGTTCTGAGTCTCATTTAGTATTACAATGATAGCAAATGAAACACTCCCCTCACAATGATGTCATGAAAATCAAAAGAGTTTTTTGTTTTTGTTTTTAATATTGTAAAGTGAAAAGGAAGCCGTGTTGAGAAAGGAAACATAGTAAGGCTCAGAAGAGCTGAGGGTAATAAGGGAGGATCACATGATGGGGTCGGTATGGGGACCATGGCCGTAATGAAGAACAAAATGTATGCTCATCTGTTTTCTAATTTGGACACGGAGCATTTACTGCACCAGCCATTTAGAGGAATGGATCTGTCTCAGTAATTCAGATCATGCACAGACAATACAGTTCAGGATGATGAAAGCTATAACTGATATGGTGGGGATTAAAACCACATGAGTGAAATAGTCAGGCCAGCTAGTCCCAAAGGGGGAAGTAACTGCACCCTGTGTTAATAGATGTGTAGACATTTTCTTTATGATCACAGTGAGAAAATATATTTCAGCCTAATGAAAAGCAGAACTCTGAGATCCCTTGGCCATTTCAGGGACTGAATGAAGTTTAGTTCCTCAGAGAAAGATTTCTGGTAGTATGGCAGAAGGTGATACAGGAAAGATGCCTGATTTTGAAGGGCATTACCTGCCACATTTGGGGCATATACAATGGGTTTGTACTAAGAGATGTGAGTTCCATTTTTGTAAGATAGGATGGACTAAAATACATCAGATGAAGTTTTAACTTTGAGGAGATGCCTTCAAATGACCTGGATGGTAAGATCCTGAAATAATCCAAGAGAATGGGAATAAGATGGTCTTGAGAGATATTTAGAAACTCAAATATCCATTACTTGGTGGATTAATCAGCTCTAAGAATGAAGAAGTAGGATTTGAGGAAAACATTCAGGTTTCTGTTTTTGGATGCCTAGATAGTTGCTAATGCTCTTAAGTAAGTTTGGGAAAGTAAGAGTTTAGGGTAGTTTGAGGCAAGGATAAATGAGCTGAGTTTACAAAATACTAATTTTGAGGTTCCTGTTGGACATGTGGCTCTGCTCCCCAAGAGGCGATAGCATGCATGGGAAGTACAAGTTTAAATGCTTTGGAAGCCAGGTAGTGAGTTTTTATTTGATATAATAGGAATGAAAGGGTCAGATAGATGTCATTAGGAACACCATATGATGATGGAGTGTTTTGGGGAGGGTGAAATTGGCAACTATGTATTATGTTTCTGCAAGGAGAAACTGATGGTAGGCGAGATGATGTTTCACTAATGTGCTAGAAATAGTTTTTTAATTGGTGTGTTTGAAATCTTGAGAGACTGAACTAGAATAGAAATTGTGGAAATGCATAGGATGCAAATGAAAGGAAATAAAACGATGTTAATTTTGAGTGCAGATTGCAACAAAAGAACTAGTAATAAAAGGTGTAACCAGATAATTGGCAAAAGAATGGAGCAAATGATCAATACTCTACATGTATAAGGCAGAAAGACATAACTTTGAAAACTGTTTTATTATTTATTATTTAGTAGTTCCTGCCATGCTCTAGCTCTGGGACACCCTTGTTGTTTCTGCTTTTCCCTTGACTTTCAGAAGGTATATGTGATTTGCCAAGTCCTCTCAGACAATAAATAGGAGAGCTGGAATTTCAGACTCAAATCTCTCTGGCCCCAAACCTATTCTCCTTATTCTGCATGTGGTGAGAAGTGTACTAAATGTAAGAGATAAAGCAGAATAAACAAAAGGAAATGTGAAACAAGAAACAAAGAGAATGAATTGAAGACAATGGTGGAATAGGGAAAAGGTTTAATGCCAAAATTTTCTTTTTCAATCACCAAATAAATATTAATAGCAATAGGAAGACTCACTTCCTTTTATAAAAATATACGCATTCAGGCATATATATATATAACACACATAAATATATAATAAGTGATACACATACAGATACACATACATACTTAGATACACACACACACTCTTCCCTGCTCTGTTTTATTTAATAGTGATTAATCTTAAGAGTGATTCTGGGATTTGCCAGTCTCTAAAGTATTTCTATCTCGTTAGTAGATGTTTCAAAATAATTCTGAAGGGTAAAAAGAGACAGAAGGATAAATTAGCCTCGGAGACAATTATAATTTGAAAATAAGTTCCTCTATTTGTGTGGATATAATTATTGGCCAGAAATAGGGGTTTTTGTTTTTGTTTTTGCTATGTTTTATCTAAAAATTTCAGAGGATTTGTTAATATTGTTGCTACCAGGATCTTCCTAAACCTATCACTTTCCACTGCTATACTTCTAATCTCCGGCAGCCAGTTTGTGAATTTGGCACAGATTTCTAATTCTACCTGCTGGAGATAGAGGTGTATAGTATGTGACTGAAGATAATAAGAAACTGAAATGTATATATTTAACACAGTTACATTTAGCACTTACCATGTGCCAGGTTCTAAGAGAATACCTGGGTATGCAAATTTGTATATGATACACAGTTATTGCCATGTAAAATTTCATTGTTAAGCAGAGTAGAAAGTGAGTAAACCAATAATCATAGAACAGGATAATTTGATAAAAATATAAAAAAGTCACCAATCCTGTTGATGAAGAATGGAGAAGGCTTCCTAGAGAAAATCAAATTTGACCTGAGTATTGAAGTCCCTGGATAGGTTATTGGTTAACAAGTATATTAGTAATGTTAACTGCTATAATTAGTGAAAGGAACAATGAAAAATTATTCATATCCTACTAAAATAAAACCTACTGAAAAGGAATTATTTGAATTAAAAAAAAAAAGGAGCAGAGAACAAGAAGAGATATGAGTAATGGGTCTCCCAACATTAGTTAGAAATAAAATCTCCCCCACTTTTGAAATTGAAAAAAGCCCAGGATTGAATTGAAAAAGCCCAGAGGATATGTTCTTTCTTGTGCTGCTCCTACAGTCTCAGTAAAAGAACCTTGGACTGAGTTTGGACCCCCAACTTGGTCTTCTCTACGTGGAAAATAACTGATTGGCCACTTCTCAGTCTGCATGGTGGTCCATGGTTTTCCAGTTTGCTTTCTGTTATAAATCAATCTGTGTCTAAATTAAGGAAATATCAGCCCAGTTTTCTCCAATCCTGCTTCCTAATGGATGCCCTTGTCACTAAGGGTCCAAAACTGAAGAAACTCAGGACCAGAGGAGTTGGTCCAAAAAATACATGAGTATGATTTCTAACATTTCCTGATTTTTAATTTCATAGATACACACAGCTTTAAACATATCCAAGGTATAAACATCACAGCTAAATTTTCAGTTGTTTATCCATAACTTGTGACAGTCTCTGTGAGTACCCACTGTGAGAATGACTCCACTTAACCCCCACAAAGATTATGTCAATTCAGTTAACAGGCTAATATGGAAAGGAATGAATATATCCCCACAACACACAAAGAGGAAATCTACTAAACTGATAGTTTTAAAGCAAAAGATATACTTGAGGAAACAAAGAGGACTATCAACTGTTGATCAGCCCGGGCTTTTGTGTGTTAGTGGCCATTATAGCCCTTAAGTACACACATAAACACATTCCTCCCTTACACAGAATTCGTGATTCTGAGTGTCACATCATGAAATGAAAATGTGTCTTTATTATGTATTAGCCTTGAAGGGATTAATATAAAACATCCAAAACAATTCCCATCACTTCACACAACTCATAACTGATTGTGTTCTGAGGGTCAGGATTGGATAACTTGGATTTCTATAGTCCCGTAGGCATGGTTTATTCTGACTTGAATGTCTACCTCTTCCTGGACAAGGTTCATTCTGTCCCTGAAGTTCAGAGAGCAGTTATTTCAACCATTTCAGATTTTTGGGCAAAATCACACAACTACTATAATGAGACCAAGATCCAAAATCAAATTTCAAGAATAACAAAGACCTAATGGCAAATTAATTGTTCAGTGAGATATTTATAGGGAAAACCAGAAGTTGTTACTCTTATTAAATTATTACTATATGTTTGGCACGGGGCTGAATGTTTTATATCCCAATAACTGTGAGTGTCTGAGTTGCCAAGTTCTTTCCTGCGTCATTGCCTTTGCAATTGATCTTGAGCCTATGGTTGACCACTTCTTATATTTTTAGATCTCTAAATTCCACTCCACTTCCTAGATACTCAAAATTAAAATATGCTACGCCTTATTACATTTTTATCTACTACAGCATCTCTTTACATTTTATTCTCAGTGTTATTAAATTTTTAATTTAAATATGTATCTGTTTGCCTACTTATACATGGTCTCTTTCCCTATTTGCCTGTAAACTACATGAGGACTGGAGCATGCTGTCATAGCTGGCATGCCTAGGTCCTCAGGGTACCTAGCTGGCTCAGTTGGAAGAGCATGTGACTCCTGATCTTAGGGTTGTGAGTTTGAGCCCCATGTTGGGTAGAGAGATTACTAAAAAAAATAATAAATGAATAAATAAATAAACAAACTTAAAAATATTTTTAAAAACAACAAAGTAGGTCTTCAATAAATACTTAACTTAACAATTATAACAATCTTATGGATAAATGTTATCCTAGTTAACAGATGAGATTACTGAGTGGCAGAGTGTAAATTATTTCTCTAATTCCATCCAGTATTTGAAAGTAGTATGAGTTCACTTTTAGTATGGGTCTGTTTGGATTGCAACTCAATGCTTCCCAATATGTTAAGGTCCATAGATATCATAGTACATCCAGCTCTGTCCATAAAATCTTTGTCAAGTTACTCACTTGAGGAAGAATGAGGACATTCACAGAGGTAGAGGAAGAACATCTTAATGACCTTGAGTACTGTTTAATAGGGTGGACACTGTACTAGGGGTAAAGCTCCTAAGTGTGCACTAACTCCAAACAAAAGAAGGTACTTCTTTCAGCCCAGTCAGTTGTTAAATAAGCCTAAAGTTATCCGGTGGCATTATTCCTCCTTTTTTCTCTACAGAATTGAATTATGGCAAATGTCAGGAGAATTCTGTTTTAGCCAAGACAATGTACAAGCCATTCATTGTTAATCAAATGAATACAGAAGTCAGTACAATTGGGAAAAAATCACATTTTATGTCATGGAAAATTAGTATCTGATAATGTCAGCCTATATTTATGTCAGATAAGGGAGTAAATGTATTATTTTTTTTTTAATTTGGAGGCATTGTTGTCCTTTATTCTCCAAATAAGAGATAGAAAAATTATGTTCCACAAACTTAATCCTCCCCAAAGAAGATACACCCCAAATTAAACCTAATCTCTTAAAGATCTTTAAAAAAATGGATCTAGACAAAAACACATGTGAATAGAAAGACACAAAAACACAAAAATAGCATGAGTGTATTTCTCTTTTCTCTCTCTCTTTTTTTTTTTTTTTTTCAGAGAGAGAGAGAGAGTGTGTGTGGGGTGGGGGTTGGGTGGTCGGGGGAGCAAAGAGAGAGGGAGAGAGAATCTCAAGCATATTCCACACCCAGTGTGGAGCCCGATACAGGGCTTGATCTCACGACCCTGAGATCATGACCGGAGCCGAAATCAAGAGTCAGACGTCCAACCAACTGAGCATGAGTGAGAGCATGGCTATTTCCTCCCACTTCCCTTTTGCATGCAATAGTTCTATGCCTCTCTTATATTTGGGAGTGGGAGACAGGAAAAGATGAGTCCTTGTGTTGCCTGATGTTGCTTTTCTGGCAAATACCAATGGACCACTGATGCCCGGTATGTGACTGGTTTCTAAATGCAGGCTCTTTTATGGGGTGCATGCAGAAGATATTTAGATTTTCTTTAGGAGCTCTCCCAAGTGCACAGTTTACTGAAGTAGAAAAATTCACTCCAGCAAGAGCTCTCAAATACAATACTAGTAAGAGATTTAGGATGGCTATTTCCCATGAGGTTTAGTTGACCCACTAGAAAGCATTTGGCATAGCTCTGGCAACTGGCAAGAAGGCAGGCTGCTTGGCTATCACTGCTTTGCCATTGTCTACATCCAGTACCTGTAGGAGCAAGACCGATTGATAAGACTGCTTGCTTAATTGTATATGTCTGATAGGAAAGTGAGATACCAATCTTTACATTGCAGGTACTCCCAGTGTAACCAAACTGATGTGAGTTCACTCCTTGATGAGTCAGAAACTGTACCAGGTGAGTCATTGCACAAAGTTTTCTTTGCAGCAAATAAGGAGATCATGGGGAATAGCTTCCAAAGCCATGACTCCATGAGAGAGGGTGAATGGGTTCCTTTTGTTTAGGGTTAGGTTGAATATTTAGATAAGGGAAGCCTTCTCATGGTATGTAAGGGCTGGCATGGGGCCTCTGGGTGGCTCAGTTGGTTAAGCAACTGCCTTCGGCTCAGGTCATGATCCTGGAGTCCCGGGATAGAGTCCCACATCAGGCTCCCTGCTCAGCAGGGAGTCTTCTTCTCCCTCTGACCCTCTTCCCTACTCATGCTCTCTCTCTATCATTCTCTCTCTCTCTCTCTCAATAAATAAATAAAAATCTTTAAAAAAAAAAAGGCTGGCATAAGGTCACCCATGTGCCTTAGGGAAACATACCTATAGGTATGTTGTACGTTGTGTAAATGAGGCTTCTTCTTGGGTGGAGATATTAGTATTATAATGAATTAAGGGTAGTTGTCAGTCATTCCAGGGGTCACTCCACAGTTCATCTGGGCAGGCTGGAGTCAGGAGCTTAGCTCAAATTGTCTGGGTGGTCTGGGCTAGTGGGGGCCTTGTCAGGGCGGTCACCATGACCTAAGGGGTGGTTTCAGGTTTCATTGCTTTAGTTAAGAGGTAAACTAGAAAGAAGAGCTTAAGGAAAAATGTAAGACAAAGGTTAGTGAGTACAAGCAGGTGGGAAGTAAAGGTCAGTTCTTGGGGTCTAGCTGGTGACACCAGGTTCTGTAAGTGATTCCCTCAGGACACCTCTCATTTAGTATTTTAGAACAAATTGCTTTATCCCCATGTGGAAGGACTCTTTTAGTTAACATGTTTTATCTTTATCTACAAAATCATCAATATCACATATTTAATGAGTCCTATCACAGGGAAGGCATATTAGTGCACACAGATATGTGTATTCATGTGTATAAAAGAAAACACAGTATGCCAGTGTATAATTAGTAATAAAAAAATAATCACAAAGTTAGGAAGGAAGATATTTAGAGGAAAAGGAACTGATTTCATCTTAAAAAAAAAAAAGAAATTTTAGAGTGAGCAATATGTTAGCTCTGTTTTGAAGGTATAAACTTCCCCCTTCAACTACCCCCCCCAAAAAAAGACAATTCACTAAAAGCAGGCATTAGCAAACTTTTTCTTTAAATAGCCAGATAGCAAATACTTTAGACTCTGTGCGCTGCACATGGTCTCTGTTGCAGTGTGTCTGTGTGTGTGTGTGTGTGTGTACTTTTTATAACCCTTTCAAAAATGTAAAAAAATTCTCAACTTGAAGACTACAAAAATAGGTCACAGACTGGATTTGGCTTGTGAACTAGACATAGTTTGCAACTCCTGCACTTGAAAAAAAGTATAAAGCTATCGATGGTTGTTGAACATGTTTAAAATAAGAGAAAAATGTTTTGTTTTATTCTTTATAAAAATAGATTTTACATTCAATTACAATGGCATCTTAGAAACCATAGGAACAAACTTGTTCTTCAAAGAGACACAGTGCTCATTGTCTAGACCACACCATCTACATTGGCTGATTCTATAGGAACCATGACAAATATTGTAAATTGTGGACATCTACATAAAGTCTGTGTGGTGAAAGGATACTTTGTCTATCCCTTCCTCTCCACTTGGAAAAAAACAAACAAACAAACAAACTACAAAAAGAACCCATTTTGGTCTCCATTACAGTATTTTTGCTTCATGAAAGTGACTATTTTTTGGCTTCTCCTTTGAATCATATAACATTCTTGTTTGATTCTCTGAAGTCTTTAGGTATAAATTCACTATCTGAGCTTGTTTTATGAATTAAAAAAAGGATAATTCCAATAATAAAACCTGAATATGTCAACTGCTACCATATCTAGCTTCTTGATTTCTAAGCCTGGGATCGACCTGAAACAAAATTCTGAAAATTAAAAAAAAAAAAAAAAGTGTTGGATAATACTCAAGTTAGAACCTAACTTATTAATTTTATTTACTTACTTTAAAATATTTTTTAGGGACGCCTGGGTGGCTCAGTCGGTTAAGCGGCTGCCTTCGGCCCAGGTCATGATCCCAGGGTCCTGGGATCGAGTCCCACATCGGGCTCCTTGCTCAGCAGGGAACCTGCTTCTCCCTCTCTCTCCCTCTGCTTGTGCTCTCTCTGTCAAATAAATAAAATCTTTAAAAAAAAAATAAAAAATAAAAAATAAAAAAATAAAATAAAATATTTTTTAATGTTCGTCTTCAGTGAAAGAAATGCCAGGTGGGCAGAGTGGTGGACAACAGGAAAGGTGTAATGCTTTGGTTTGGAATGGATTGCCTGCCCCTCATCAATCAAGTGATCTTCTTGGCTAATAGGTACGAATTCATTTTTTTTTAATATTAACTAAGTTCATTTATTAAATGAAAGATTGACTAGCCTTTTAGTTTGTGAAAATTTTTGAATTTCCTATTGTGTTGAATGATACACATTTTAAAATTAGATTTTTTATAGGTTTGTACCATCTCTTTAAATATGTTAAACAGTAAATTTCTGATACATGTTTAGGATATTTCTTTATTACATCATTTCCTAGTCCATCTTAATTGAGTTGTTCTTAGAGCTAAATACTTTTTTTTTTCTTTTGTGTTTTTCTTTCTCTCTCTCTCTCTTTTTTTTTTCTGCTTCATAGGCTCTTTTTGTGTATGCTTTTCTTTAAATTTCCTTCCATTATTTCAGTAGTTAAAATCTGAGTCATAAAACGACAAATACAAATTACAAATAAGAGGCTTACTTCTCCCTTTTGAAAATAAAGGGAGAGATTTCCCTCCCCTCCTTTATCTGAGAGCATTTATCTTATAAAACTTGCAACTATAAGTGCTTTCTCCATGCTTTGAAATGTATATAAATCCTTTTGAAGACCAGATAAGCCTTTTGTCAGCTTTTTGACCTGGGAATGTCTGGGAGCCATGTCTTTGAAATGTAAACCTGGAGAGGGGTGGCACCCCTACTAAGAATCTTAACTTCAGTGGGTTCCTTGCTCCGATTTGTAAAACTATCTCCTGTCATAAAGATATGAGAAGTGTGCTTTTCCTCTGGATAAAGCCTACTAGCTAACACAGACGGTCACCTCGATTACCAGGTAAAGTTAAGATAAACTATATATCACAAATGGTGCTTTCAAGTCCTCTTACAAGAGGACTAGTTGTTTATCTTGAGAACATGTATATAATGTGTTGTATCAGCTATCTCTATGCAAATCTGCTTGACCATATCACGTTTTGGTTTAATGCTTCTTCAATAGTAAGGGTGTTTCTTCTAGTACCTTTGTGGAGATTTCTGGGTTGGAAGATTATTTCGTTTTATTTATTTATTTATTTATTTATTTATTTATTTATTTATTTATTTATTTA
>NW_023270305.1:34172403-34262396 GCF_011800145.1 Mirounga leonina | reverse complement strand
TTATTTATTTATTTATTTATTTATTTATTTATTTATTTATTTATTTAAAGATTTTATTTATTTATTTGACAGAGAGAGTCACAGCGAGAGAGGGAACACAAGCAGGGTGAGTGAGAGAGGGAAAAGCAGGCTTCCCGCCGAGCAGGGAGCCCAATGCGGGGCTCGATCCCAGGACACTGGGATCATGACCTGAGCCGAAGGCAGACGCTTAACGACTGAGCCACCCAGGTGCCCCGATTATTTCGTTTTAAGTATAGTTCTCCCACAGGCAGTAATGAACAATTTATTATAAACCGTGTTACCAAAACCCAAGTTCAGCTGCCGGTCGCTTGAAAAGCCAAGACTCAAGAGATGAGTTTGGATTGGAAAAGAATTTGAGCTTTATTCAGGAGGCCGGCCACCTAGGAAGAAGGCAGACTCTTGTCAAAAGGCCAGCCTGGAGGTTTCAAGCCTGGCCCAGAGATTTTTCAAGGAGTTTGATCAGTTAAGGGAGTGCAGTAATATGTGACATATCTTGATTCTGTGCAGACTCCATGATGCCAGCTACACAGTTATCTAGGTGCTCTGAGGTTATGCAAGAAGTTCTGGTTCCATGGTACCCTGGGTGGAGGCTGTGGGAGAGAGCCTAGTGACATGCAGAAGAGCTCTGTTCTTTCTAGGAAAGAATGCATGATCTATAGATACACAAAGAAGGTTTAGTTAATCATGCAGGCTAAGAGTGCTTGCTAAATCTTAAAGACTACTAGGTTGGCACAAGGGGCTGAAGCCGTTTCAATTACACAAGTTTTCGGTGATTGTGAATAAGATCTTTTTTTTTTTAAGATTTTATTTTATTTATTTGACAGAGAGAGAGAGAGAGAGAACACAAGCAGGGGGAGTGGGAGAGGGAGAGGCAGGCTCCTGGCCGAGCAGGGAGCCCGATGCGGGGCTCGATCCCAGGACCCTGGGATCGTGACCTGAGCCGAAGGCAGACGCTTAACGACTGAGCCACCCAGGCGCCCCAAGATCTTTTCTTAATTATGTTTTTGGGTTAGTAATTACTAATTATTACTATCATATAACAATGTTACTCACTTATGGACACCTATCTAGTACCAACCAATGATGGTGAGCTACCTCATTACCTTTTCCACCAATATTGTCATATTGTTCTTTTAGTAATATTAATCTTATTTATGATTATTAGTGCGTTCTTACTGTGACTGAAGAAAACCATTAATGTCTATATAAAATTGTATTTTATTAAAAATGCATCTAAGAAAAATTTAAAATAACAGAGTTGGGCAACATATCCTTTCAGAATCATATGGGAGCCCATACACCTTAGTTATTACTCATTTATTTATTTGTTATTTGGTTTGCTTATTTTTGATACATTTGTGATTTTTTTCCTTTTTACTTCGTAAGTGAAGATAAATTGGACAAGGTATAGATTTTTGTTTTATAACTTGTTTCCTCTAAACTGTGTAGGGATTTCTTTATTGAGATGAAATATCCTGGTAGCAGATTCTATATTTCATTCATAATAATGACCGCAAGGTTTGACTCGGGAGGTTGTTGGCTCAGAGCAAACTCTCCGCAAATATTTGGAAGATGGTTTTCCTGATGATCTCAGGATTATATTTTACTCTAAAATATACGAGCTATAAGAGAAAGCAGATAATATGAATTGACATCTTCTACTAAAGCTGCTCAATAAGGTAATTGAGCTGCTAATGTATTTGAATATATTTGAATATTTGAAATGTAAGTCTGTAGTGAAAATATTGCCACTGGAGCTTTTAAAAAGTACACAGAAAAAAAACAGAAAAAAATGCTGGACAAAATGTTAGCATGGTTTGGCAGGGATATTATAGATGAAATTTAAGTATATAAGCATGGTACTTTTTTCACATATGCTTCAAAATTCTGACCAAACCTATAATTTGATGTTTGTCATCACTGAATATGCGTCCATTTATTCTTGCTAAAGGATTCCTTTTATTCTGGTAATAAATTCTATTCACATATGTTCGGTCAGTAGTTTTTCGCCTCTGACATATGGCAACCTACCTAAAGTAGCAGTTTTTTACGCATTTGACTTTGCATTTTTATGAGGCTAATAACCTGATTTTGAAGGTAGTGCATAACCTTTGGGTTTTACCCTAAAATCAAGGTTAGTCATATTAGAACAATGGTCTGGATGTTGAATATAAAGTATTTCCAAGGTGTGTAGTTTTTTGAGGTAAATAAAATTAATTTGGATATTCAAATTCTACTAGATTCCTCTAAGCAACCTAATACTATACATTCCGAGTCACCCAAAACATGGCATAAGATATGATTTAGAATCAATTCAATATATGGCTGTATGTTCTGCTTAAAGTGTACCTTTGTAGTGTATTTTTCAGGGTTTGGAAGAAGACTGTAATTTCTAAAAACAAAATAAAACATGCAAACAAACAAAAATACCCAGTCATAGATTGATAATATGTAGGTCAAGTCCTTATCTTGTCACTGCAAGTTGTGAGACCTGTGGCGATATATTTAGCCTCTCTGAACTTATTTCCCTTTTATATATGCTATTGATAATAACGTTCACCAAATAACATTTTAGTGGGCTGTGAGAATCAAATGCGATAATTAGTCTACATATATAAAAGTTTTATTAAGATGGTGTTTTAAGTGTACTTCACTTTTTATCTATCAATTTCTTATAGAATCTAAAGAATCAATTATTTAATAACTACTTATTTCATTTCTCTGATCCATTTCACAAAAGATAAAAATGCTAAGTTAAATCTCTAACCTCCTAAACATCTAATCCTGTGTGGCTAAGAAATCACTCATTTTTCCCAGTGGGCACATTCCAATGATCTCTGTTCACAACTCCCTAAATTTCACTGGATCCATGGATTTGGAAAGGACTTTGTGGTTGAAATTTGAGTTCATCTATTTAGCATCATCACCCAGTTTAAGGATCAGATTTTATTTGACATTATTATATTAAGCAACATCAGAGAAAATTCCCACCAAATTAAATCCACTTTTTTGCCAGAATTTGAAGTTTAATCCTGAGACCATTTTTTTCTGTACCCCTAAGAGCTGCTTGAGTATCTGTCCCTCTCCTACCAATCCCCAGATGAAAGCACAGAGGCATCATCATTGCATTTGAGCAGATGTTATTAACATCCTACTCATAATGTAAGTGGATAGTAATGACATCCATATAGTGAGGGTGCTCTGAGTTCATTCTTTTGTTGATTATTAAAAAATAAAAGTTTTGGGGCACCTGGGTGACTCAGTTGGTTAAGCGTCTGCCTTCTGCTCAGGTCATGATCCCAGGGTCCTGGGATGCAGCCCTGTGTTGGGCTTCCTGCTCGGTGGGGAGCCTGCTTCTCCCTCTCCCTCTGCTGCTCTCCCTGCTTGTGTGTTCTCTCTCTCTCTGTCAAATAAATAAATAAAATCTTTAAATAAATAAATAAATAAATAAATAAATAAATAAATAAATAAATTTTTAAAATTACTTTTGGTTTACATAATAAAATAAATCTATATTCAGTTTTTTTAAAAGATTTTATTTATTTATTTGACAGAGAGAGAGAGCCAGAGAGCACAGGTGGAGAGAATGGCAGAGGGAGAGGGAGAAGCAGGCTCCCCACTGAGCAGGGAGCCTGATGCAGGGCTCGATCCCAGGACCCCGGGATCATGACCTGAGCCGAAGGCAGATGCTTAACCATCTGAGCCACCCAGGCGCCCCTCTATATTCAGTTTAGAAAAAAAGTCTAATCATTGATAAATAAGAATAATGAAAAATTGCTTCAAAAATCAGGTACTCATCATGAAACTTGATTAGTATTCTTTCAGATGCTTTTTTTTCTGTTTGTGGATATAGATAAATGTATCCTCTTCATTCTTTTAAATGCTATATTTTTAGAAGAGTTTTATATTTACAGAAGAATTGAGAGGATAATAGAGAATTCCTAGTTTCTCCTATCACTAACATCTGATAGTAAGCTCTGTATTAGTAAGATAATTCTAATGTCTAATTCTAGATATCTAATCATCTAATATTCTAAATATCTAATTCTAAGATAAGAATCATCTTACTAATATTGTCACAATTAATGAACTAATATTGATATGTGATTATTAAATAAAACGCGGTTTACTCAGATTTGCTTAGATTTTACCTAATATCTTTGTCTGTTCCTGGATCCTATCCTGTCATGTCCCCTTAGGTTCCTTTTGGCTGTCACAGTTTCTCCAAGTTTCGTTGTTTTGAGGAACTTGCCATTTTTGAGTATTTTATAAGATATCCCTCTATTGGAATTTGCCTGATGTTATTTCCTTATGATGAAGTTCAGGGTATATGCTTTGGGGAGGAAGACCACAGAGATGAAGTAGCATTTTATCACATCATATTTAGGATACATACTACCAACATGATTTGTCACTGTAGAGGTTTACTTTGATCATGTGGCTGTGGTAGTGTTTTTCAGGTTTCTCCACTGTAAAGTTACTCTTTCCCCCTTCTTCCAAGTACTCTTTGGACATAAGTTACTATGAGCAGCCCACACTTGAAGAGTAAGAATTTATGCTATTACCTCCTGGGGGGTGGGTGGAATACCTACAAAAATTATTTGGAATTCCTCTGCATAAGACATTTGTCTCTTTTCCTTCCTTTATTTATTCATTTATTTGTATCAGTATGACTCCAGAATATTCATTTATCCTACAGTTTATAATCCAATAGTTTTACTTATTTTGATGCTCAAATTGTTCTAGTTTTGCCCATTCAGATTTCTTTCAGTCACCTCCTGTGACACTTTGTCATAATTCCATCATCATCATCATCATCATCATCATTATTATTATTAGCACTTTCTTGCTTTCTGGTACTTCAAGACACTTCAGGCTCATCCTGTCTTATTTTCTGTCCAGGTCCTATACGCAGTCATTTCTCCAAGAAGCCCTGGTTCCTTTTATTGGAGAATGGTAGTAGAATTCATGATCTGGGTACGAGATTTTTTTATTGCTATGGCTATGTTGTTTCTTGTTGGCCTTTCCAGCAAACAGAGCAAGAAAATATATATGTGTGTAAACTAACTCACATACGTATACATAAACATATATTTTTATATGTAACCATCTGTATCAATATTAAGATAAACATGAGTTTACATTATCTCCAAATCTAATTTTTTTACCACCTAGATTATTCTAGCTTCCCCTTCTTGCTTATCTGTAAAAACTCCCTTTCTTACCGTCTGTGATTCATCATAAATTGTTCAGTAGCAGAATTGTTTTAGCATCCAATAGGAAACTTTATTAACTAGAGTACAGGGCTTATGTGTAGTTCCTTTCATCTTCAATCTTATAAACTCCATCTGTGCACAAACTTACTTAAGTTCGTAGCTTCCCCCCCACCCTCTTCAGTTAGGTAGTTTCACACATTTTGTAATTCAGTTAGATTCTTTTGTGACAGTCTGCATTCCTTCTTGGGAACCCCCATCAAAAATAATTTGTTTTTAATGTATATACATTGTTTCACTCTTTGTACTGTAGTTTTAAGGGTTTTGACAAATGCATAATTTCTTGAGTCTACCCTTGCAGTATCATACAGAATGTTTTCACCACTCCACATCCTCTGTGCTTCACCTGTTTAGCCCCCTCCTCCCACCTGAACCCTTGCAAACCCCTAACTCTTCATTGTCTCTAGAGATTTTCCTTTCCAGAATGTTGTATAATTGGAATTATACAGTATGTAGCTATAACGACCTGTCTTTTTTTTTTTTAAGATTTTATTTATTTATTTGACAGAGAGATTCACAGCAAGAGAGGGAACACAAGCAGGGGGAGTGGGAGAGGGAGAAGCAGGCTTCCCGCGGAGCAGGGAGCCCGATGCGGGGTTGGATCCCAGGACCCCGGGACCATGACCTGAGCCGAAGGCAGACACTTAATGTCTGAGCCACCCAGGCGCCCCTATAACAACCTGTCTTTTGCTCAGCAATCTGCATTAAGTTTCAGTGATGCCTTTTCATAGCCTGATAGCTTATTTCCTTTTATTGTCGAATACATTACATTGTATAGCTGTACTGCAGTTTGTTTATCCAATCACCCTTTGAAGGGCATCTTGGTTGCTTCCAGCTGCTATAAACATTCACATGCAAAGTTTATGTTAACAAAATTTTCGAATTAGGGGGATAAATACCTATGATGGGATTGCTGGATCCTAAGGTAAAAATTATGTGTAGCTTTGTAAGAAATTCTCAAGCAGTCTTCAAAGTGGCATTGCCACTGTGTGCCCATCAGCATTAACTGAAAGGTCCTTTCGTTCTGCATCTGCACCAGCATTTGGCATTTAAAAAAATAATAGTTCTAGCCATTGTAATTGGTGTGTAGTGGTATTATATTATTTCAGTTGGCAATCCCCTAATAACAAATGATTTAGAATTATATTTTTAGTTATAAAAAAGACATATTTGTTGCAAGAAATTATAGATACTATATCTCTATCTCTATTTCTATCTCTAACTATCTGTATTACCACCACCCAGAGAGTCAATGTTATAATTTTGGTATATATACTTTTGCACATTTTTAATGCCTTTATAACATAAATATAGTGAATTTGTGGCCTGAGCTATGGTTTGGTCGTTTAACCTTGCACCGTTTTCATCAAGTCTAGCAGAACTTACTTAGTGGCTTTATTGTGGGATTGTCATTGTTCTTTGTTTATGTTCCTACCAAAGGTCTTTACCACTCTTCTTGTCAGTGTTTTCATCTATTTTTATTGATTGGAAAAGACTAATGGAAAGCCTTATTTAATGTTACTGCTTTCTTCTAGCATAATCAAAGAAGAAAAACATTTCTGGCATGTCAAAAATTTAATGCTAAAATACACAGAGAGCTACACCAAGTTTATACACTAAAGAATAAGAGGCCGAGAGAACAAACCATCAAGTTCTTCCTGGGACTAATCACAGCCATTCATATCATTTATAGCTTATAAATTTGAGGCTGGAAAAGATGTGGTATTGAGATAGTCTGCCACCTTATAAAACTTTCCAAAGAGAAGAAGGAAGTGAAAACTGATCATAATTGCTGTAATTGTCTTTTACCTAGCTGTGAGAGGTTTTGTTTTGTTCAGTTATTTTCCCCAGGATAATAAGGCAAACAATTATAAGGGGAGGAGAAAGAATTAATTTATTTCATAACTACAGAAAAGCCCTACTAAATATTTTATTATTCAAATAACTTATATATAAAGTTTTTCCCCCTAAAATAAATGTATCTTTACTATTATAATTTTTACAGTTTAGGAAAAAATACCTATCTCTACATTTTTATATTGCAAAGTGTACTTAATAATTCCAGGATGATTAAGAGATGATCAAATTAAAGAAAAAGAGTTCTAAACAAATTACAGTAAATCATAAAGTTATCATCCATCAATTAAATGTAGATTCAATATTTTTTTTTAATTTTTATTTTATTTTTTTTTAAGATTTTATTTATTTGTGAGAGAGAGAATGAGCGAGAGAGAGCATGAGAGGGAGGAGGGCCAGAGGGAGAAGCAGACTCCGAGCTGAGCAAGGAGCCCGATGTGGGACTCGATCCCGGGACTCCAGGATCATGACCCGAGCCGAAGGCAGTCGCTTAACCAACTGAGCCACCCGGGCGCCCTAGATTCAATATTTTTAAAAGTTATTTTTTATATTTGATTTTAATTTTTCAAAATCACAAATGAAGTGGTATTAAAGTCCACATCAAAGCTAGCAAGAAAAAATAAATAAACAATTTCCCCATTTCCATTAGGTTCCTTTACGTTTTAAACAGTGAAGAGATAGTGTTCACAGATACTTCCTCATGGTGAGGATATTTACAGAAATGTTAGCATTTTTCTGTCAAAAATGTTTATGAATTCTTGGTAAAAGCAATTCCTGATGCTATGTTATCAATTCTATTTTGGAATACCTGGTCAAAGACTTAACAAAATTATAATAGAGATCTTAAAAACTGTCCTCTTTGTTATAATGAATATACTTTTTTGGTATATATCACAATCTCTGAAATATAACATACATAATTAAAGGGTCTCACTAATTGTAATGGTTCCATTTTAAGTATTACTGTAGATATCCCCAAATGTATTCAACTATTCTCTTATTATTAATTATTACCAGTATTTCACTATTAAAACAGTGATGTAGCACACATGATCAATATCTTTGTGCATACATTTGAGTATATTAAATTACAGTGAATAACTATACTTGAATTATTGGGACAAAGAATATCATATTTTGATAAATATGGTCAAATTGCTTTCCATAAGTTCTTTATGAGCCTACATTTGCATCAGCCTTGTATTTGAATACTATTTCCACATGACCAATCAACATAGGATATTATTGCTAGTTTAAATGTTTTCAAATTCAGTGGAAAAGTTATATCTAGTTCTTCTTTTAAAAAAATACACATTTCCTTAACATTGTAAAAAATAAGCATATTTTTCAAAAGTCTACTAGTCTTTTACATTTCTTCTCTGAGTTGCTGAGTTATATCATATATATATATATATCTAGTTTTCTTATCTTTTTGTAATTTATGGAACTTATTTTATGTTATGAATATTTATTATTTTCAAAATATATATTACAAGTTCTCCTAGATCATTTTTTGTTTAAAAATTATGTTGATGTCAGATGTAAAGAATGTTTGTTTTGCCTTTTATTGCTGAAATCTGTTGATCTTTCCATTTTGTTTTATATGCCCTATACCTTTATACATGATGTGGTTTGAAATTGGAGTTCGGAGCCAATGGCCAAGAAAGAATTCTTGAGACATCTTCAGTGCAAAAAGGTCATTTTTTTAAAGCACAGGGACATGACCTGTGGGCAGAAAGAGCTGCATTGGGGTTATAAGGAGTGGCTGATTATATACTTTCAAGTTGGGAGGGGATTAGAAATAGTGTAAGTCTATAAGGAATTTTGGAAGCAATTTCCAGGACCTTGAGGGAGCTAGCTACTGTTGGGAAAAGGTCATTTATTACTGTCTAATAAAACCTCAGTCATGAGACCCTTCAGATGTATATTGGTGGGTCATGTGCTTGGGGGATGATTGCCAACATGCATCTTGGGGGGGTAGATATAAAGGAAGTTTCCAAAGGAATTTTTATATGTTAAAGTAGACTTACAGGATCCTGGGGGCTCGGAATAACATTAAGCTAAAATTGCCTTTGCTCTTAGCAAAATATGAACATGGAGGCAGCTGAGTTCCTAGAGGAATGTCACTCTGCCTGATTTGTGAATGGGCTCTAAGTAGTAAGGAAATTTTTTTTTTTTCTTTTCCTTTGTTTCCCACATCAACACATAATGTCTGATTTTTATATCTTTAATATATCTATCAAAGATTTTAACATATATTAGATTTTTATTTGTAATACATGTTATTTAAGGAACTTTTTTCATATAGAGAGCCAGTCATCCCAGCAATTTTAAATGCAGTTTGTTTGTTTTTTTTTAAGTGATTATATAAGAATTCACGTACAAGGCAATAGTCCATTTATGCATACTTGTTTCTGGGCCCTGTTCTGTAAAACATACTATTTATTTCCTGTATTACTAAAAAAGTTTAAAAAATCATGTTGGAATTTTTTCTTTTTTAAAGATTTTATGTATTTATTTGAGAGAGAGAGCAAGTGGGCAGGAGTAGGAGGAGCAGCAGAGGGAGAGGGAGAAGATGACTCCCCATTGAGGGTGGAACCCTACATGGCTGGATCCCAGGACCCTGACATTGGGACATGAGCCTAAATCAGAGGCTTAACTGACTGAGCCACCTAGGCGCCTCTTTTTTTTTTTTTTTTTTTTTTTGTAAATAAGGGAAAATATACTAGCCTTATAAATACAACAGATTACGGGGCGCCTGGGTGGCTCAGTTGGTTAAGCGACTGCCTTCGGCTCAGGTCATGATCCTGGAGTCCCAGGATCGAGTCCCACATTGGGCTCCCTGCTCAGCAGGGGGTCTGCTTCTCCCTCTGCCCTCTTCCCTCTCGTGCTCTCTGTCTCTCATTCTCTCTCTCTCAAATAAATAAAATCTTAAAAAAAATAAAAATATAAATAAATAAATAAATAAATAAATAAATAAATAAATAAATAAATACAACAGATTGGCAATCAGCAAAAAAGTGGAGACAATCACATCTTAATTCTTCCTACATTATATTTTCTTTTCTTATAATTGAGTATAATCCAAGATTCACCACCTCAACCTGGGACTTGCTTTGTGTTCCTAGGAAGAGAGATTTGTTCTCATATACATTAGAAAAAAGGGGAGTCACAGAATTAATTTAAAGTAAAAGAAGACTGATTTTTGAATGCCTATTTACTAGGGTCCTGATGATTTTTCAAGGACATACAAAATTTAGGATGTGTCTTTCTCTGTCTTCTCTTTGTTTTGCCTCTGTCTGTCTCTTGGTCTTTGTGAGATGACTTGTTTTATATTTTACTTTTTAATATAAGTCATAAACTTTGTTGATAATGGAGGGCATGATTTTTTTCATATTTGCTAGCCAATTGTCTTTAAATTATCCTAACTATATGGTACATTGATGTTTTGATTTCTGGTAGGGAAAATTTATGCTCACCCATCTCATTTATCTTTATTAAATTAGTGTTTATTATTTTTGGACAATTACTCTTTTAGATTACATTTAGAATAGTTTTTTTAATCTATTTTAAGTGTTTGGGTGGGATATAGCTTATTCATAGAAAAGACTTTGACAATTTGAGTCATGATATCCCAGACCATGATATAGATATATATTTATTTAGGTGTCAGTTTAAGACCTTTGAAAAATTTGATGGTTTCTGTATATGATTTTCATCCATTTCTTATTGAATTACTCAGAGTTTCTTTAGAATTGTTATTTGTATTATTAGTGATCCTTTTTGGCTATTATACATTTGTAGTCATTCTGGCATTTAGGAGACTATATCTATTTTTTATATGTTAATCTTATATGGAAGCATTATGTTTTACTCTCTGTATTTTTTGTGTTTAAATGTCTCCCATGAATGTTTTGGTAGCAAATCATGTTGTTTGCGACTATTTATTCTACTATTCTTATTATTTTTCTTATTAAATCAGTTAGAACCCCCATAGTACTTTTGCTTAGTGCAGATGATAGTGAACATTGTGGTCTTGTCTGTGTGTGTGTGTGTGTGTACTCTAATTCAATATATTTTATCTTTATTTTCATTTTTATTTTTTTTTTATTTCGGTATAGTTGACTCACAATGTGGCATTAGTTTCAGGTGTAGAACATAGTAATTCAATATCTCTATACATTATGGTATCTATATTCACCACAAGTGTAGCCACCATCTGTCACCATGCAACACTATTACAGTCATTGACTAATATTCCCTCTGCTGTGCCTTTTATTCCCACGACTTATTCATTCTGTAACCTGCAACCAGTATCTCCCAGTTCCCTTCACCTATTTTGCCCTTCCCCCAATCCTCTCCTTTCTGGTAATTATCAGTTTATTCTCTGCATTTACAGGTCTGATTAACATTTTATGTTTGTTTGCTTATTAATTTGTTTTGGTTTTTTAGATTCTACATATGAGTGCAATTTTATGGTATTTGTCTTTCTCAGTCTGACTTATCTCACTTAACGTAATATACTCTTGATCCATCATTCTGGTCTTATTTTTAACTATAAAAGAAATACTTCAGTAGTTGCCCTATATTAATTATTTTTTAAGGTTTTATAGGTTTTTTATAGGTTTTTTTTTTTTAATTTTATGTATTTGTCAGAGAGCGTGCACAAGCAGGGGGAGCGGCAGGGAGAGGGAGAGGGAGAAGTAGACTCCCGACTGAGCAGGGAGCCTGACATGGAACTCGGTCCCAGGGCCCCGGAATCATGACCTGAGCCGAAGGCAGACACTTAACTGACTGAGCCACCCAGGCGCCCATTTTTTCTAGGTTTTTATACTTAACTTGTGCACTTTTTTTTTATCACAACTTAATGTATAGCTAAAAATTATTTTCCATCATTGAGTAATAAAATCATAGGGTTATCATTTGATTCAATTAATTATGATAATATATCAGTTGGTCTATTAATTATTATATTCCTATGACAAATTCTACTTGGTCATGATACTTTATGATAATTATAACTAGGCTTTATATTCTAAGGCTTTAATTAAATTTATAATTTACTTTAAAGTAATGATACTTCATAGTATCAGGATGTACAGATTAATTTTATATCACCTTGTCCAACTGTGGGTATTAGGGTTACCGTACCATCAAGGGCTAATTTGAAAAGTTATCTTTTACTGTGATCTTGGAATGTTTACATATCATAGGAAATATTTTCTTGAAAGTTTGGTAAAATTCATCATAATAGATTTACCTTATTTGGAGGCAGATTGTTGATAGCCTTTAAAAGTGTTTTAAGTCTATGAAATCATCCCTTCAGGTTCTGTAACTGTTCTTGAGTAATTTTATGCTGTATGATCCCTCCCCCCTAAAAATTAGTCAAGATTTCCAAATTTATAATTTTGTAAGTTTTCTATGTTTCTGTGTTATGCTAGTCTCTCATTCTTTATCTTTTATATATTGTTGTTATTTTTAGTGATTTGTATTACTCTTTCTGAAGAGTACTCTTTCTTTATCTTTATTAATTCATTTTTTTCATAATGTTTATTGTGATGTTCTTTTCTTGCTACTTAAGCTTGCTTATTAATTTATTTTCAGTCTCTTTTATATTCTAGTAACTTTTTAAAGATATGCCTCATCTTCAAACTTATTTCTTAGCCCAATTATCTGTTTTTATTGTGTAGTGCTCTCACTGTAATTCATTTGCAGATAGTCCATAAATCATTTCTTTTCTCATTTACCTAAGAAATGCATTTAAAAAGAGGTTTGTGTGTGTACATGTGTTAGACTGAAAGCAACATCATGTATTTTTAAATTGCTATAGCTTTAGAAAACTACCTCTAAAATTTCAGAGTTTTAATCAGAAAATAATAATAAAAACAAGTACATTGCAATTTTTCATTTTGTCTATTTCGTGGCCTACATTAATAGCTATTCTAAATAGTGGAATGGTCTTAGAAAAGAATAATTCTTAACTCTATTGTCTGAAAATAATAGAGAGCCAAAAGTTACCCAGATAGTTGTCCCTCAGAAGTGATGTGTGGATAAACACTTGCTATTCCAATTAAGACATGTACTGGCATGCTTTCTAAGTATGGTTTGCTACTCCATGGAGCTGAATTAGCTCAGTTTGAGGACTGTTGTCAACCAATAGGGTTCTGCTCTCTGACGGTAGTCCTGACATCCAGTTAAGAACAGGAAGAGAGTTTTCTGGTAAAAATAAAAAATCTTCTATATTCTGCTAACAGTTTCTTTTTTCTGTTTAGATTTGTTGGTATAAGAGGCTTACAGTAGTAAGCCTCTGATATTACTTTAACTATAATTTAAGTGTACATAAAATAACTTTATAAGCTTCTCCTACAAATTATTCATATGGCATTATCTTTTATCAAGAGTATCAAAAAGTTGACATGATTTTTGTTTTTGTGTATATTTCTGTGGGTATATATACTAAGTCACACCATTTCTGGGTATCACTGAGCCACCTCCTAATTCTCTGATTATTATTTTCACTTTTCTTCTCTAGTGTGTACACAAAAATCTACTTCTGAAAATGTTCATAAATACAGGCATACTATACTACTTTTTATCAATTTTTCCACATTGAAAAATTTTTTTTTCAGAGAAGTGGTCTTATGGTTTCTTAGTATTTGTAGTAAAGGATGTTAGGTTTTAAAGTGTTGATTGAATGATTTTTATTGAGATATAATCACAAATAATTAACATGTAATTAAAGTGCATTTTTAAGGTGTATTCTACAGCCTCCCTTGATTGAGCCAAAGTGTTGTTAATAGAATAACAATATAACACCCCTCCCCAATTACTCACTCTTTGCTGTAACTAACTGTTGTTACAGCTGGTAAAGCAAATTGACCATAGTAATTGCTGCAGGCTAGTGGATCTCATACTTGATTGTGTACACTGGAATTACCAAAGAAGGTTTTTAAATACCCTGATACTCAGGAAAAACCTCAGGCCGATGAAATGAGAATCTTTGGGGGTAGGACCCAGCCATCAGTAGTTTTTAATGATCTCTAGGTGATTTAACATACTGGCAAATTTGAGAATCACTGTGCTATTTCCTAAATCTCAAATCTCATCCAGGGATACATATGTCTTTAGAAAAGTAGGTATGTGTGTGTACGTGCCTAATCATTTGATCCCACATAATATCCCTAACATTGCAACTGACATAGTGTAAATTTTAAAATTTTGTTTATTTAAGTGTCCCTATGTATTGTGTATTACTGTTTGGGAAGAGGGCAGATAGGTAAGAAACTGTGGATATTGTGAGTGCATTATTTTCCAAATCACAATGGATAAGTAACATCTGTGAGCTTTAGAAAATTATAAAGAGGTAGAGAAGGGGGGAAAGGAGAATAAGTTTTTATAGTACAGAAACATGACAGACACTACCACAACCAAGTGATCAAGGTTAGTATCAACAATCAAATAATATTGATATGATGAGATGAAAATGAAATTTACCTTTGTGGTCTTTCTCCTCAAAACATATAACCCAAGTCTAACCATGATAAAAACATCAGAAAAATCTCAGTAAATGGACATTTTACAAGATATATAACCAGAACTCCTCAAAACTGCCAAGGTCATAAAAAACTAGGAAAGTATGAGAAGCTGTCACAACCAAGAGGGGTCTAAAGAGACATGATGTCTAAATGTAATGTGATATCCTAAAAGGGATCCTAGGCAAGAAAATGAATATTAGGTAAAAACTAAGAAATCTAAATAAAATATGGGCATTAGTTAACAACACTGCATCATTATTGGTTCATTAATTGTGACAAATGTACTATGCTTTCAATTTTTCAGTAAATCTTAAACCCTTATAAAATAAAAAGTTTATTGGGGGGCGCCTGGGTGGCTCAGTCAGTTAAGCGACTGCCTTCAGCTCAGGTCATGATCCCGGGGTCCTGGGATCGAGTCCCGCGTCGGGCTCCCCACTCTGCAGGGAGCCTGCTTCTCCCTCTCCCACTCCCCCTGCTTATGGTCCCTCTCTCGCTGTGTCTCTCTGTCAAATAAATAATAAAAATAAAATCTTTAAAAAAAAAAGTTTATTGGGGTGCCTGGGTGGCTCAGTCGTTAAGCGTCTGCCTTCTCCTTGGGTCATGATCCCGGGGTCCTAGGATCGAGCCCCACATCGGGCTCCCTGCCCTGTGGGAAGCCAGCTTCTCCCTCTCCCACTCGCCCTGCTTGTGTCCCCTTTCTCTCTATGTCTCTCTCTGTCAAATAAATACAATCTTTAAAAAATACATATTTGTTGAGAAACCCAGAGCGATGGTCGCGCGCACGTGAACTGCAGCCTCTGAGACGGAAAACCGGTGCGCCAGGGTCCTGCCGGTGAACTGCAACCTCCGGGGTGGAAACCCCGAGCGGCGGAGTCCTGCGCACGCGAATTGCAGTCCCCGGGACAGGACCCCAAGCGGTGGAGTCGCGCATACGCGTGGCAACTGGAAGCAGCTGGCGGTTTTAGAAGCACAGAGGGCAGAGATGTGCCCCGACCTGGAGGCAGGACTGGGAGCGCGGCGGAGGGGTGCACAACCCAGGATGCTGCAGTTTATAGCAGCACGGACGGAAATGGAGACAGTGCGGCCTGGAGAGCTCACTGAAGAACAGACTGAAGTCTCTCTGCTCTGAGGCAGAGGGTTGGAAACGGTCTCTTCTGCTCTGACTCGTGGAAGAGACACAGAAAGCCCTCAGGGAAAGCCACCAGAGAACAAAAGCCCCCAAAACTGATTCCCGCTGAGCCCATCCCCCACCACAGGGGGGGAGGGCCACCTCTGCCCAAACAGGGTTGCCCGAGTAACAGTGCGGCAGGCCCCTCCCGCAGAAGACAGGCTGGGAAAACAAGAGGTCAGCAACCCTAAGGTCCCAAGAAAACAGGTGCATCTTGCTTGGGTTCTGGTCAATAATTTGGACACTATACCTTCCCTCAACCACCCCTCAACAGAATGACTAGAAGGAGGAGCCCCCAAAATAGAAAAGACTCAGAGATTATGACTTACGCTGCAGATTTACAAATGGATGCAGATATAACCAAGATGTCGGAGATGGAATTCAGGCTAGCAATTGTGAAGACAATGGCTAGAATGGAGAAATCAATTAATGGCAACATAGAGTCTCTAAGGGCAGAAATGAAAGGTGAATTGGCAGAACTTAAAAATGCTATCAGTGAGATCCAATCCAATCTAGATAATCTAACAGCTAGGGTAACTGAGGCAGAAGAACAAATAAGCGACCTGGAGGACAATATAATAGATAAAAAGGGAAAAGAGGAGGCCAGGGAAAAACAACTCAGAATCCATGAAAATAGAATCAGAGAAATAAGTGATACCGTGAAGCGTTCCAATGTCAGAATAATTGAAATCCCGGAGGGAGTGGAGAGAGAGAGAGGACTAGAAGATGTATTTGAGCAAATCGTAGCTGAGAACTTCCCTAATCTGGGGAATGAAACAAACATTCAAGTCCTAGAGGCAGAGAGGACCCCTCCCAAGATCAAGGAAAACAGGCCAACACCCTGGCATGTAATAGTAAAACTTGCAATCTTAGAACCAAGGAAACCATCTTAAGGGCAGTTAGGGGGAAGAGATTCCTTACGTACAGAGGGAGGAACATCAGAATAACGTCAGACCTATCCACAGAGACCAGGCAAGCCAGAAAGGCCTGGCAAGACATATTCATGGTACTAAATGAGAAGAACATGCAACCAAGAATACTTTATCCAGCAAGACTTTCATTTAGAATGGATGGAGAGGTGCAGAGCTTCCATGACTGGCAGAAACTGAAAGAATATGTGACCACTAAGCCGGCCCTGCAGAAATATTAAGAGGAGTTCTATAAAAGGAGAAAGACCCCAAGAGTGATATACAATAGAAATTTACAGGGACAATCTATAAAAACAACATCTTCACAGTCAACATGATGACAATTAATTCATATCTTTCAATAATCACTCTCAACGTGAACAGCCTAAATGCTCCCATAAAAAGGCACAGGGTTGCAGATTGGATAAAAAGACAGGACCCATCCATATGCTGCCTACAAGAGACTCATTTTGAACCTAAAGATACATCCAGACTGACAGTGAAGGGATGGAGATCCATCTTCCATGCCAGCGGACCTCAAAAGAAAACTGGGGTAGCAATTCTTAGACAAATTAGATTTTAAGCTAAAGTCTGTAATTAGAGACACAGAAGGACACTATATCATTCTTAAAGGGTCTATCCAACAAGAAGATCTAACAATTGTAAATATCTATGCCCCCAACATGGGAGCAGCCATCTACATAAGCCAACTGTTAACCAAAATGGAGTCATATTGATAACAATACGTTAATTGTAGGAGACCTCAATACTCCACTCTCAGCAATAGACAGATCATCTAAGCAGAAAACCAACAAGGAAACAAGAGCTTTGAATGATACATTGGACCAGATGGACCTCATAGATATTTACAGAACATTCCACCCTAAAACAACAGAATACTCATTCTTCTTGAGTGCACATGGAACTTTCTCCAGAATAGCCCACATACTGGGTCACAAATCAGGTCTCAACTGATACCAAAAGATTGAGATTATTCCCTGCATATTCTCAGGCCACAATACATTAAAACTGGAGCTCAATCACAAGAAAATAATTGGCAGAAATTCAAACACTTGGAAGCTAAAGACCACTCTGCTCAAGAATGTTTGGGTCAACCAAGAGATCAAAGAAGAACTTAAACAATTCATGGAGATCAATGAGAACGAAAACACTTCAGTGCAAAACCTATGGGATACTGCAAAGGCGGTCCTAAGGGGAAAATACATAGCCATCCAAGCCTCACTCAAAAAAATAGAAAAATCCCAAATTCACCAGCTAACTCTACACCTTAAAGAACTAGAGAAAAAGCAACAAACGATGCCTAAGCCACACATTAGAGGAGAAAAATTAAAATTAGAGCAAAGATCAATGAATTAGAAACCAGAAACAGTAGATCAGATCAATGAAACTAGGAGTTGGTTCTTTGAAAGAATTAATAAGATCGATAAGCCACTGGCCAGACTTATCCAAAAGAAGAGAGAAAAGACCCAAATTAATAAAACTATGAATGGAAGGGGAGAGATCACAACTAACACCAATGAAATAGAAACAATTATTAGAAATTATTATCAACAACTATATGCCAATAAACTGAGCAATCTGGATGAAATGGAGACCTTCCTGGAAACCTATAAGCTGCCAAGGCTGAAACAGGAAGAAACTGACAAACTGAATAGGCCAATAACCAGTAATGAGATTGAAGCAGTGATCAAAAATCTCCCAAAAACAAGAGTCCAGGGCCTGATGGATTCCCTGGGGAAGTCTACCAAACATTCAAAGAAGAAATAATACCTATTCTACTGAAGCTGTTTCAAAAAATAGAAACAGAAGGAAAACTTCCAGACTCATTCTATGAGGCCAGCATTACCTTAATCCCCAAACCAGGCAAAGACCCCATCAAAAAGGAGAATTTCAGACCGATATCCCTGATGAATATGGATTCCAAAATCCTCAACAAAATCCTAGCTAATAGGATCCAACAATACATTAAAAGGATCATCCACCACGACCAAGTGGGATTTATCCCCGGGATGCAAGGGTGGTTCAACATTCGCAAATCAATCAATGTGATAGAACACATTAATAAGAGGAGGGAGAAGAACCATATGGTCCTCTCAATTGATGCAGAAAAAGCATTTGACAAAATATAGCATCCTTTCCTGATTAAAACTCTCCAGAGTATAGGGATAGAGGGAACATTCCTCAAGCTCATAAAATCCATCTATGAAAAACCCACAGCGAATATCATCCTCAATGGGGAAAAGCTGAGAGCCTTTCCCTTAAGATCAGGAACACACCAAGGGTGCCCACTCTTGCCATTGTTGTTCAACATAGTATTAGAAGTCCTAGCAACAGCAATCAGACAACAAAAAGAAATAAAAGGTATTCAAATTGGCAAAGAAGAAGTCAAACTCTCTCTTCTCGCAGACGACATGATACTTTATGTGGAAAACCCAAAAGACTCCACCCCCAAATTACTAGAACTCATCCAGCAATTCAGTAATGTGGCAGGATACAAAATCAATGCACAGAAATCAGTTGCTTTCTTATACACTAACAATGCAACTGTTGAAAGAGAAATTAAAGAAACGATTCCATTTACAATAGCACCAAAAGCCATAAGATACCTTGGAATAAACCTAACCAAAGAGGTAAAGGATCTATACTCTAGAAACTACAAAACATTCATGAAAGAAATTGAAGAAGACACAAAAAGATGGAAAAATATTCCATGCTCATGGATTGGAAGAATAAACATTGTTAAAATGTCTATGCTACCCAGAGCAATCTATACCTTCAGTGCCATCCCGATCAAAATTCCAATGATATTTTTCAAAGTGCTAGAACAAACAATCCTAAAATTTGTATGGGATCAGAAAAGACCCCGAATTGCCAAGGAGATGTTGAAAAAAAAAAAACAAAGCTGGGGGCATCACGTTGCCCGATTTCAAGCTATATTACAAAGCAGTGATCACCAAGACAGCATGGTACTGGCACAAAAACAGACATATAGACCAATGGAACAGAATAGAGAACCCAGATATGGACCCTCAACTCTATGGTCAAATAATCTTTGACAAAGCAGGAAAAAATATGCAATGGAAAAAAGACAGTCTCTTCAATAAATGGTGCTGGGAAGATTGGACAGCCACATGCAGAGGAATGAAACTCGACCATTCTCTAACACCATTCACAAAGATAAACTCAAAGTGGATGAAAGACCTCAATGTGAGACAGGAATTCATCAAAATCCTAGAGGAGAACATAGGCAGTAACCTCTTTGACATCGGCCACAGCAACTTCTTTCAAGATACATTTCCAAAAGCTAGTGAAACAAAAGCAAAAATGAACTTTTGGGACTTCATCAAGATGAAAAGCTTCTGCACAGCAAAGGAAACAGTCAACAAAACAAAGAGGCAAACCACAGAATGGGAGAAGATATTTGCAAATGACACTACAGATAAAGGGCTGGTATCCAAGATCTATAAAGAACTTCTCAAACTCAACACCCAAAATACAAATAATCGAGTCAAAAAGTGGACAGAAGAGATGAACAGACACTTCTCTGAAGAAGACATACAAATGGCTAACAGACACATGAAAAAGTGTTCATCATCATTAGCCATCAGGGAAATCCAAATCAAAACCACACTGAGATACCACCTTACACCAGTTAGAATGGCAAAAATGGACAGGGAAAAAAACAACAAATGTTGGAGAAGTTGTGGAGAAAGGGGAACCCTCTTCCACTGTTGGTGGGAATGCAAGTTAGTACAGCCACTTTGGAAAACAGTGGGGAGGTTCCTCAAAAATTTAAAAATAGAACTACCCTATGACCCAGCAATTGCACTACTGGGTATTTACCCCAAAGACACAGATGTAGTGAAAAGAAGGGTCATATGCACCCCAATGTTCATAGCAGCAATGTCCACAATAGCCAAACTGTGGAAAGAGCCAAGATGCCCTTCCACAGATGAATGGATAAGGAAGATGGGGTCCATATATACAATGGAATATTACTCAGCCATCAGAAAAGATGAATACCCAACTTTTACATCAACATGGATGGGACTGGAGGGGATTATGCTACGTGAAATAAGTCAAGCAGAGAAAGTCAATTATCATATGGTTTCACTTATTTGTGGAACATAAGGAATAACATGGAGGACATTAAGAGAAGGAAGGGAAAAATGGGCGGGGGGAATTGGAGGGAGAGATGAACCATGAGAGACTATGGACCTGAGAAAAAAACAGGGTTTTAGAGGGGAGGCGGGAGGGGGGATTGGTTAGCCCAGTGATGGGTATTAAGGAGGACACTTACTGCATGGAGCACTGGGTGTTATACGAAAACAATGGATCGTGGATCACTACATCAAAAACTAATGATGTATGGTGACTAACATAACATAATAAAATTAAAATATATATATATATATATATTTGTTAAAACAATAAAAATAAAAAAATAAAAAGTTTATTTAAAGAAAAGAGCTACAAAATGTGTTGGGGAAGGATTATTTCCTCCACCCTTCAAGGTCCTTCTAGCTGGACTAAGAATCAAATTGACATGAGACTGATTAACAAGAGAAAATCAAATTTAATAGCATATGTATGGGGGAATCCACAGAGACATGGAAATTCCAAAAGCAGTGAGGTGACATGATGCTTATATGAGCTAAGAAGGGTAGAAGTCTGAGGATACAAAGGGGAGAAATACCCTCAGCAGGAAGGTGAAAGGAGATGTTTAGAAAACAAAATTTGTCCTATTATGTAGGTAAGTTTTGTAGGTAAAGAGGAATCTCTATTAATAGCTTTCTTCCCGCTAAAAGCAGGCAGTTGGGGGAGGGGGCATAAAGAGCTTTTCCTGAATCTGCTGGGTTTTGATTGCTTTTAACTCAAAATAATGTTCATAACAAAGTGGCCCATTGTGGGGTAGCCTACCCGTTGTCCCTACAAATGCTAAAAAGTTTTTTCACCTCCATCATGAAGGCGGTATAAAGATCAGTTTTACTTGTAAGATTAATATGAAATTATGAAATTGCTTATTTTCTATATATCACTGGATAAAGTGATGGCCCTGGAAACTTCTACTAATTAAAAATATCCACCAGGTCTGCTATGCCAAAGACTTCCTCTGGGTTTTATCATTCTTTGGCTTAACTAGTACTTCTAATTATTGTCATGTGGATGATTTCCTAATATATGTCTCTCCAGCCCTGCCTTCCCATGTAAGGGGATATTTGTAATATTGGGGATATTTGTAATATCCCTGCCCTCCCTTCCCATTTAAGGAGATATTTGCAATATTGGGATATTTGTAATATCCCAAATCATATTTCCTTCTCCTGCAAACTTCTTTATAGATTTATTTATCAGATATTTGCACAGCAGTAATGTACTAGGGATTGTGTAAATCACTATCCCCCACTATCTTATCTAAAATGAATTTGTTGTTCTTCTCCCCCCCCCCCCCCATTCTGTACCTCTCAAAATGTCCTCAATTTCTCAACTTCGGAGTTTAAATTAAATATATATTATTATTCAAGTCCTGTAAGCTAGAAAAATAACAAATCTTATTCACTTGCCCATAAAAATATTTCTGTAACAGGCACCTGGGTGGCTCAGTTGGTTAAGCGACTGCCTTCGGCTCAGGTCATGATCCTGGAGTCTCTGGATCAAGTCCCGCATCGGGCTCCCTGCTCGGCAGGGTGCCTGCTTCTCCCTCTGACCCTACCCCCTCTCATGTGCTCTCTCTCTCTCTCATTCCCTCTGTCTCAAATAAATAAATAAAATCTTAAAAAAAAAATATTTCTGTAACTTTTCATTCTCATGGACATCATCCTCAAATTTTATGTGTGTTTTACTGACACTTTCTTTAATGCCATCAATCAACCCAGTAATCTCTACCTTTAGTACAGTCTCATACTTCATAATCACATTCTTTCCATAAACAACCTGCAATGATTCCCTGTTTCCTGGCAAAACAAGGAAGAATTTTGGAATGTGGTATTCAAGGCCTTTCATATTCTAGCTCAAACTATCAATATAATTTCTTATTTTCCATAACATAAATGTCTTGCTCTGAAAGTTAACACTTTATTGTCAAATAAACTTATTGTTTGCATTTCTGCTATTGTGGCTTTTTGTCTTTCTTTTAATTTCACAGCTAAATCTTCCACAAAATAATGGTTCTTTTTCTACCCCTATGGTTTCTTCACTTGCCATTTTTCATCAAAACTCTAAATATTTTCTAGCATAAAGAAGACAATTTAGCCTAATTACGTTATACCTTATTCTAGATGTTACTCAATATTGAATATAATCTTTTTGAAAACAGATGTTGTTTTAAATGGTTTTCAAATATCTGTCCCCCTCCAAGGAATTCTCTATGAAAATTTATATACCTCAGGGAGACATAAATAATTGTGAATAAATTAACATGCATTTATACTCCCAACAGGGACAATTTTTGTTTTTAGAGTAGTTAATAGATCCCAGAGGGAATGGGAAGTTAAATTGACAAGAAAAAGTCCAAAAATGTGGGAACTCTGTGGACAACAATGGAAGACCAGAGTGGGAGATTCTGACAACCAAGTCACTCAGTTGACAACTCAAGTCATTCATGAAAGTAGGAAAACTAGTTGAGGAGTTATTGAGATCATTCTAGTGTGGTCTCTTGTGAAAATATGAAATGTTAGTCTGTCGAACCTGTTAAACCATTAAAGGATAAAATACATTGACTCCAACCCTTTTGGGATTCCTGACCAGATGTGTTCCCTTTGTCATCAAATGTTCAGGTTTCCTAACTATCAAAGAGAGAGGAAAGCACAGGTCTCTCATATCTGAAGGATCCAGTGGAGATTGCTAAATTTAATTATCCTGATCTAGGAAGTACTGCCTACATGGAAGCAAATAACCTACTCTTTCCTGGGGACCTTACCTATTACATTGATGCTTATATATATATTATATATGTTTATTTATTTTTTTCCTTACATACAAATGACACATCTATACCTGGAGTTGTCTAAAAGACCACATGGATTCCCATTACAATCCCATATTTACTCCCATTAGAGAGAGTAAATAAAATGAAAAAAAAAAAAGTGGTATAGATTTTGAAGAAGAAAAAATCTGTTATCTTGCATTTGCATTTGATGCCCAAATGCATTTGGTGCCCAAAACTTATTGACCTGAAGGCATTTTCTTAATATAAAAATGCTGGTTTAGATTTAGTGAATTTTTCTATAAATCTAGCTTCATTTAACAAGCCATTAAAAAGACCTAATATGCATGAGGGATAAGGATGTCACCAAGAAAACAGGCAAGGATCGCAACAAAATATGAACCCCAAATTACTGACACTAGGTACTTTTTATCAATAAGAAGAGTAGGTTCTGATATTATTATTAAAAGCTTGTAAATAAGTCTGTTCCCAGGAATTCAGCTAGATAGCCATCAGACCATTCTGAACACCTACAAACTCAACAGGAGATCGAAGAAAAGAATAGCAGCAACTCTCTGAACAGAAAAGCGACCACTTTCTGGAAGACTCATATTCTATCCCTTCATTGTAGTTAACCTTATTTTTTGTACATATATAAATTGTTCTCTCTTTAAAATTTTGGGATATAGTTTCTTCTAATAGACCAAAATATACCCTAAATCTCTAGTGTATGGCTTTGTTCTAGTCTCCTGTCTGATCACATTCTCTCCCCCTTTTTTTTTTTTTTAATTTCTCTTCTTTCTTTTTTCAACCAGCTTATTATCTTATCAATTCCTTTTATAAAATCTTTAATAATTTTCATCTTTACAGTCATATTCCATCCCTTCATCATATTCACCCATATTTTTGTACATATATAAGTTTTTCTTTCTTTAAAAATTTTGGAGGCAGTTTCTAGTGCCTCCACTAGAATACGTCCAAAATCTAGTGTGTGGCACTGATCTGTGCACCAGCCTGATCATATCTGATCATATTCTGTTTTTTTGTTTTGTTTTGTTTTTGTTTGTTTTTATCTTTTTCTTTTTCTTGTTTTTATTTTTTCTTTCTTTCCCTTTCTTTTCCCCCGGTTTCAGGTCTTTTCTGATTTATTTAGTGTATATTTTCTGGAGACGTTGTTACCCTGTTAGCATTTTGTTCTCTCATTCATCTACTCTCCTCTGGAAAAAATGACAAGATGGAAAAAATCACCTCAACAAAAAGAACAAGAGGCAGTATTGACTGCCAGGGACCTAATCAATATGGACATTAGTAACATGTTGGAACTAGAGGTCAGAATGATGATTTTAAAGATACTAGATGGGCTTGAAAAAAGCATGGAAGTTATTAGAAAAACCCTTTCTGGAGAAATAAAAGAACTAAAATCTAACCAAATCGAAATCAAAAAGGCTATTAATGAGATGCAATAAAAAATGGAGACTCTAACTGCTAGGATAAATGAGGCAGAAGAGAGAATTAGTGATATAGAAGACCAAATGATGGAAAATAAAGAAGCTGATAAAAAGAGAAATAAACAATTACTGGATCATGAGGGCAGAATTCGAGAGATAAGCGATACCATAAGATGAAACAACATTAGAATAATTGGGATCCCAGAAGAAGAAGAAAGAGAGAGAGGGGCAGAGGTATATTGGAGCAAATTGTAGCAGAGAACTTCCCTAATTTGGGGAAGGAAACAGGCATCAAAATCCAGGAGGCACAGAGAACCCCTCTCAAAATCAATAAAAATAGGTCAACACCCCGACATCTAATAGTAAAACTTACAAGTCTCATAGACAAAGAGAAAATCCTGAAAGCAGCTCGGGAGAAGAGATCTGTAACCTACAATGGTAGAAACATTAGATTGGTAACAGACCTATCCACAGAGACCTGGCAGGCCAGAAAGGACTGGCATGATATATTCAGAGCACTAAATGAGAAAAATATGCAGCCAAGAATACTACATCCAGCTAGGCTGTCATTGAAAATAGAAGGAGAGATAAAAAGCTTCCAGGACAAACAAAAACTAAAGGAATTTGCAAACACAAAACCAGCCCTACAAGAAATATTGAAAGGGGTCGTCTAAGCAAAGAGAGACCCTAAAAGCAACACAGACCAGAAAGGAACAGAGACAATATACAGTAACAGTCACCTTACAGGCAATACAATGGCACTAAATTCTTTCAATAGTTACCCTGAATGTAAATGGGCTAAAAGCCCCAATTAAAATACACAAGGTATCAGATTAGATAAAAAAACAAGACCCATCGAATGCTGCCTGCAAGAGACTCACTTTAGACAGAAGGACACCCCCAGATTGAAAGGGAGGGGGTGGAAAACCATTTACCATATTAATGGATACCAAAAGAAAGCTGGTGTGGCAATCCTTATATCAGACAAATTAGATTTTAAACCAAAAACTATAATAAGAGATGAGGAAGGACACTATATCATACTTAAAGGGTCTATCCAACAAGAAGATCAAACAATTGTAAATATCTATGCCCCTAACAGGGGAGCAGCCAATTATATAAGCCAATTAATAACAAAATCAAACAAACACATTGACAACAATACAGTAATAGTAGGGAACTTTAACACCTCCCTCCCTGAAATGGACAGATCATCTAAGCAAAAGATCAACAAGGAATTAAAGGATTTAAATGACACACTGGGCCAAATGGACTTCACAGATATATTCAGAACATTCCATCCCAAAGCAACAGAATACACATTCTTCTCTAGTCCCCATGGAACATTCTCCAGAATAGATCACATCCTTGGTCACAAATCAGGTCTCAACCGGTACCAAAAATTGGGATCATTCCCTGCATATTTTCAGACCACAATGCTTTGAAACTAGAACTCAATCACAAGGGGAAAGTTGGAAAGAACTCAAATACATGGAGGCTAAAGAGCATCCTATTAAAGAATTAATGGGTCAACCAGGAAATTAAAGAATTTAAAAAATTCATGGAAACAAATTAAAATGAAAACACAACTGTTCAGAATCTTTGGGATGCAGCAAAGACAGTCCTAAGAGGAAAGTATATAGCAATACAAGCCTTTCTCAAGAAACAAGAAAGGTCTCAAATACACAACCTGGCCCTACTCCTAAAGGAGCTGGAGAAAGAACAGCAAATAAAGCCTAAGCCCAGTAGGAGAAGAGAAATCATAAAGATTGGAGCAGAAATCAATGAAATAGAAACCAAAAGAACTGTAGAACAGATCAACGAAACTAGGAGCTGGTTCTTTGAAAGAATTAATAAGATTCATAAACCCCTGGCCAGACTTATCAAAAAGAAAAGTAAAGGACCCAAATAAATAAAATCATGAATGAAAATGGAGAGATCACAACCAACACCAAAGAAATACAAACAATTATAAGAACATAATATGAGCAACTATATGCCAGCAAATTAGACAATCTGGAAGAAATGGACGCATTCCTAGGGATGTATAAACTACCAAACCTGAACCAGGAAGAAATAGAGAACCCGAACAGACCCATAACCAGTAAGGAAATTGAAACAGTAATTAAAAATCTCCCAAAAAACAAGAGCCCAGGGCCAGATGGCTTCCCAAGGGAATTCTACCAAACATTTAAAGAAGAATTAATACCTATTCTTCTGAAACTCCCAAAAAATAGAAATGGAAGGAAAACTTCCAAACTTATTTTATGAGACCAGCATTACCTTGATCCCCAAACCAGACAAAGACCCCATCAAAACAGAGAATTACAGACCAATATTCCTGATGAACATGGATGCAAATATTCTCACCAAAATACTAGCCAGTAGGATCCAACAGTACCTTAAAAGGATTATTCACCCCAACCAAGTGGGATTTATTCCTGACCTGCAAGGTTGGTTCAACATCCACAAATCAATCAATGTGATATAATACATTTATAAAAGAAAGAACAAGAACCATATGATCCTCTCAATAGATGCAGAATAAACATTTGACAAAGTACAACATCCTTTCTTGATTAAAACTCTTCACAGTGTAGGGATAGAGGGTACAAACCTCAATATCATAAAAGCCATCTATGAAAAACCCACAGCGAATATCATTCTCAATGGGTAAAAACTGAGAGCTTTCCCCCTAAGGTCAGGAACATGGCAGGGATGTCCACTGTCACGACTGCTATTTAACATAGTACTAGAAGTCCTAGCCACAGCAATCAGACAACAAAAAGAAATAAAAAGCATCCAAATCGGCAAAGAAGTCAAACTCTCACTCTTTGCAGATGATATGATACTTTATGTGGAAAACCCCAAAGACTCCACCCCAAAACTGCTAGAACTCATACAGGAATTCAGTAAAGTGGCAGGATATAAAATCAATGCACAGAAATCAGTGGCATTTCTATACACCAATAACAAGACAGAAGAAAGAGAAATTAAGGAGTTGATCCCATTTACAATTGCACCCAAAACCATGAGATACCTAGGAATAAATCTAACCAAAGAGACAAAGGATCTGTACTCAGAAAACTATAAAATACTCATGAAAGAAATTGAGGAAGATACAAAGAACTGGAAAAACATTCCATGCTCAGGGATTGGAAGAACAAATATTGTGAAGATGTCAGTGCTACCTAGAGCAATCTACACATTTAATGCAATCCCTATCAAAATACCATTAACTTTATTCAAAGAAATGGAACAAATAATCCTAAAATTTGTATGGAACTGGAAAAGACCCCGAATAGCCAGCGGAATGTTGAAAAAGAAAAACAAAACTGGTGGCATCACAATTCCGGACTTCCAGCTCTATTACAAAGCTCTCATCATCAAGACAGTATGGTACTGGCACAAAACAGACACATAGGTCAATGGAACAGAATAGAGAGCCCAGGAATGGACCCTCAACTCTATGGTCAACTAATCTTTGACAAAGCAGGAAAGAATGTCCAATGGAAAAAAGACAGTCTCTTCAACAAATGATGTTGGGAAAATTGGACAGCCACATGCAGAAGAAAGAAACTGGACCATGTCCTTACACCACACACAAAAATAGACTCAAAATGGATGGAACACCTAAATGTGAGACAGGAGCCCATCAAAATCCTAAAGGAGAACACAGGCAGCAACCTCTTCGACCTCAGCTGCATCAACTTCTTCCTAGAAAAATCACCAAGGGCAAGGGAAGCAAGGGAAAAATGAACTATTGGGACTTCATCAAGATAAAAAGCTTTTGCACAGCAAAAGAAACAGTCAACAAAACCAAAAGACAACCAACAGAATGGGAGAAGATATTTGCAAATGACATTTCAGGTAAAGGGCTAGTATCCAAAATATAGAAAGAACTCATCAAACTCAACACCCAAAGAACAAATAATCCAATCAAGAAATGGGCAGAAGACATGAACAGACATTTTTCCAAAGAAGACATCCAAATGGCCAACAGACACATAAAAAAGTGCTCAACATCACTCGGCATCAGGGAAATACAAACCAAAAACTAAATGAGATACCACCTCACACCAGTCAGGATGGCTAAAATTAACAATTCAGGAAACGACTGATGTTGGCAAGGATGTGGAGAAAGGGGAGCCCTCCTACACTATTGGTGGGAAAGCAAGCTGGTGCAGCCACTCTGGAAAACAGTATGGAGGTTCCTCAAAAAGTTGAAAATAGAGCTACCGTACAATCCAGCAATTGCACTACTGGGTATTTACCCAAAGATACAAATGTAGTGATCTGAAGGGGTACGTGCACCCCAATGTTTATAGCAGCAATGTCCACAATAGCCAAACTATGGAAAGAGCCAAGATGTCCATCAACAGATGAATGGATAAAGAAGATTTGGTATATATATATACAATGGAATATTATGCAGCCATCAAAAGGAATGAAATCTTGCCATTTGCAATGATGTGGATGGAACTGGAGGGTATTATGCTGAGCAAAATAAGTCACTCAGAGAAAGACAAGTGTCATATGACCTCACTGATATGAGGAATTCTTAATCTCAGGAAACAAACTGAGGGTTGCTGGAGTGGTGGGGGTGTGGGAAGGTTGGGGTGGCTGGATGATAGACAATGGGGAGGGTATGTACTATGGTGAGTGCTGTGAATTGTGTAAGACTGAGGAATCACAGACCTGTACCTCTGAAACAAATAATACATTATATGTTAAAAAAGAAGAAGAAGAAAGAAGAAGAAGAAGAAGAAGAAGAAGAAGAAGAAGAAGAAGAAGAAGAAGAAGAAGAAGAGGAAGAAGATAGCAGGAGGGGAAGAATGAAGGGGGGGAAATCGGAGGGGGAGACGAACCATGAGAGACTATGAACTCTGAGAAACAAACTGAAGGTTTTAGAGGGGAGGGCGGTGGGGGGATGGGTTAGCCCGGTGATGGGTATTAAGGAGGGCACATATTGCATGGAGCACTGGGTGTTTTCGCAAACAATGAATCATGGAACACTACATCAAAAAACAAACAAACATACAAAAATATATATAAATAAAGAGATAGTTATACAGAGTAATATACTCCAATTTTAAAACTTATCCCATTTAAACCTATTTGAGCATTTTTATACTGAACCTGTAGTGAAAGTTTTATTGTCCCCTGGAACGTGTATTTTGGAAGTATTTAAGAGCAAGTATGATGAGTGAGCCCATGGTGGGACAATCAGTCAGTAATTCTAGGTATTCAGAAGGTAAATGAGGATACCAGGTATCTAGGAAGAATTAAGAACATGCTTCAAGGAAACAGAGTAACAGATAAAGTATGGGGAAGAAAGATATGGTTGACTTATTTAGATCTTGGCAAGTTGGTGATAAATAACTCTACAGATACAGCTAATTAGAACAGCAAGAGTTTAAGTTGAGGATCCTGAGGATCAATCTGGTAAACTATTGTGAAAGAAGGAACAATAAAGGAAAATTTTTGTTCATTGATATTAAAATCCAAAGTCAAATATCTAAAGTATTCTCATTTGGAAATCTCCTATTTAATTGGAAATGGATAATAAGATTCACAAGTAAAGAACATTTTAATGGAGATTAATGCATTTATTTCCTTGAATGCAATTCAGCATCAAATTTAGCCATTCAGAAGCTATATTAACCATAATGATCCTAAGTATACATATCAATATACCATCCATTCAAGGCATGATTTTTTTTCAGGAATTTCAAACAAACAAAAATCAAGAGGGGAAAAATCTTTATTATGCTGAGTATTTTCTGTTTCCTCCTTACGTTTGTTGAGAGGACACTACATATAGGCTACATCAACAGTCTCTTTATCTATCCTTCTGTTCTACAAAGAATGGGGAACAATATTTGCAGAGTTTGAATGATTGGGAAGAGAGGTGAGGGAGAAAGTGATTTCAAGTTTCCTGAGAGATACAGACTGGGAATCTGCACTCACATTGTGGAAACTATCAGTATCTATTGGCAGGGAGTATAAAATTATGTTAGCTAAAAATATTATTTATTACAAATAAGTGCTATATGATGATGTGTCAATTAAAGGATAGTTGTGCCCCATTCCTATAAATTGATATCAGTGACTGAGTGTCTGTGGTTATAGTATTATAAAATATACGTTTGACTGCAATCATATACATGACTTAGAGATGATGAGTAAGTTTGATATCAATATAAACACACACTTAAAATGGAAATGCAGTGTTTTATTTAAGCCAAGCCAAAAACACAAGTCTCACACAATCAATTTAATTGAATGCTATCCCAGGCTTCTTGTGGTCTAATCTGTCTTCCATTCAACATAGAATTCCCTTCTATAATATCTTTGGTAAATTACTTTTCTTATTCATGTAAGATATTTAATTTATAAATAAATGGTTATTTTGTAAACTGTGGAAATCTTACTATCAGCAGATTTCATTGATAAAAATCTTCCTCTTAAGGAAATGAAATTTGGTACTATGAAATGCCCACATAATGATCCTAAAATTTGGCTGTCTGTAGCCACATGGTACAAATGTACATGACAACAGGCCACTATATATAAGTAGGTACTATTTGAACACCCATGTTTTAGTTAGCTCAAGCTGCTATCACAAGTCCATGTACTATGGACTGCATGGTTTAAACAATACTTATTTTAGTTCCGGAGACTGGAAGTCCAAGATCAGGGTACTATCTATAGTTTCTGGTGAGACTCTCCCTGGCTGGTAGACTGCCCCTTTCTAGCTGTGTGCTAATATGGCTCTTACTCTTTTTAAAAGGGCACTAACCTCATTATGAGAGCCCCCACCTTCTGACCTTATCTAACCGTAATCACCTCCAAAGTTCCCATCTCCAAATGCCATCAAATTAGAGGTTAGGGCTTCAACATGTGAATTTTGAAGGAGACATGAACATTCAATCCATAGCAATCTAAAGTGAGTTTAATTCATACTTTTTTTTGTTCATATATTATGGTTTTAAACTGCATTGTCATTGTATTTATGAACTCAGAAACCACATTGGTTTGTCAGCATGACTCTAAAAATGCCATGCTTACAATTTAACTAGGTTTTCAGTGCTTAAACCTTTTTTTTTACATCAATTAAATTATTGCCTCTGAAAATCTGAGCATCATATTGCATTGCTTTTATGATGTTTACATATTTCTTTTTTGGTTTAACTTGTGGCCAAAATGAAATTCCCCAGATGTTGTTGAACTGCTGCCAAATTAGTTTAGTTTAGTTTTTCTAAGTCAAGTAATTTATTGAGAAGAACAGCAAAGACTAAAAGAGCTACTTATTTCTATTTATTCTTTAAATGATCCTGGCTTGCCCATGTAATTTTGAGAATTCAATTAAAGCCATAGCAGATGTCTTCCAGTGCCTCTGGAATATATCTCTGCCACCTCCTGCTTACCTGCTCTGTCCCATTTCTTTTTTTTTTTTTTTTTTCCATTTTTTTTCACTGACTTAAGTATAACACCCACCCCCAACTTATCTTAAATTCTTAAAGAGTCAGAATACTCCTGTGACTAATCCATGTATGCTTGATTTTCAGTCTTCTTGGTAGACTAGTTTACTTAGATAACAGATTTTCTCCCCCACAGCCAGCAGAACCATGTAATTTCATTCCACTTGATTTTGATCATTTCAAAACACTTGAGAATGAAAGACAGTACTATGGATGATTACTCCAGGGCAACAGGCCTGAACTGGAACTGTCACTCATAGACTGGTTGGTGTGGTTACACACCACAAGCCCAATCCTCACTTTATGATTTAAACAAATGAAAGGTTTGTTTCTAGATTTTCTGCTTAGACACATTTTTGTTATCAAGAAAATAATATTTTTAATAATAATACTCATTCTTGAGATGAGAGTAAAATATGCTTACTCCTAATAGGAACCTACTGACTTACGTGAAACAATATTTGATCCTTACTAATACTTACTTTTGTGTTTTGCCTATGAGAACATCCACCTTCTAGACTAGTTAGTCTAATTCTGCCTGCAATTTTTTTAATCAAATCAGATAAATAGTGTTTAGAGGAACATTTAAAGCTAAATAGAATTTATACTCAAACCTTAGTCTGATTACAGGATTAATTTTTCACATTAATTGGCATTTGATAATATATGTGTTTAATATAAGCCTTGGTTTATCAAGATTTCTTTACTTCTCAAGTTTATTCCTGTAAGATGTTCCTCTTCCCCATTTTTCATTTTCTTAATGGTTTATATAAGTATTCTTCTATGGTGAAAAAAATTAAGAAATGCAGTATTTTAGGGCAAGTATAATGGCATTCCTGTATTACCAGAGGTAATAGAACCAACAAAATTACATGATAGGTAAGACAGGGGACATGAAGTTTATTTTTTAGATGACCCTAACTACTTAACACCCTTTTCCATTAATATCTATTTCTCATTCCAGCAGTTTGGAGTCAATGCTACTATAAACAATAGATAATAGTATATAAGCTCCTTCAATATAGGTATATTGTATATAATGTATGCATTCACAGCAGTTATATGAAATGAAGTATTAGTAGCACCACCTAGACAGAACAGCCAAGTCCCTTGCTCTCAGACCCCAGGAGAGTACTTGGTTCCCAATGATAATACCTGATAGAAATGGGGCTTCTTTCAAAAAGCTTAATTTCCCCATCTTTAGGGGTAGTATTTTCATATCTTCCTCACAACTTAAGCATACGATACAGCAACAGCAAAGTTAGGAGGTAAATATATTTTTATTTTTAATTAATTTATTTTTTAAAGCTTTTTGTTTTGTTTTGTTTTGTTTTGTTTTGTTTTCAATAATCTCTACACCCAATGTGGGGCTCAAACTCACAAGCCAGAAATCAAAAGTTGCATGCTCTTCCAGCTAAGCCTGCCAGGCATCCCATGGAGGTAAATATATTTTCAGAAATGGTTGACAGAATTAGACTGAATTCTAATGACTACAAACTTAATGATACTGCTTAATTCTGAATACTGAAATATTAAATAAGCTCCATTTTATTATTTAAGAAAGTGACTTAAATCATTTTCATTTAACCAAAAGAAGTAGGACTTTGAAGATATTAGGATTATTTGCCCTATTATTAAATAAGACATACTTTAATTCCTCTGTATACTTTCCATTTCAAATAATTCAAAAACATAAAAATAAAACACATACACAAAGCAAAAACTTTAATTAAGCTCTCATTATACCTGCCAAAAATAAAAAGGCACAGTTTAGAAGAATCAGAAGGGAAAAATAAACTCTGAGTATATATAACTAATTACTTCCCTCACGGACTAGGTACTTGTCTTAGAATACAATTTCTACTAGTATTTCACTTGCAATTCAAAATCTGCTAAGCCATTTGATGATAATCAAGGGTTCTTTGTTGTTTTTACTTATCATTCTTTTTTTTTTTTAAGTAGGTTCCAACATGGGGCTTGGACTCATGCCTCTGAAATCAAGACTCAGATGCTTAACTGACTGAGCCACTCAGCCATCTACTCTTTATAAAGTAGATAAATGCTAAAGATCTATAGTGCTCTCTATTCTACTGCTTCTAACATCAGCATTATGGTGTTATAATCATTGAGGAGCCAGTGAACACTCTTCTCAAATAACAGCCTCCTTTTACTGAAGATACGTGACAGAGGTATGCAGGAGATGTGTAAAAATTTAAGCTAAGCACTGTTAAATTTTAGGTGGTCTTGGTTTCAAATATGGGAGGGTAAAGGAGATAAATTTGAGATGGACATATGGATCACCCATTTTTTTCTAAGGTAGTTGAGCATTAATAATTGTGGTCCAACTAAGCCTGGATGCCAACAGACATGGACTCTGAGAGACAGCATGTTAGACCAGACATCTTCAATACAATAGCTTTAGATCAGTGCTTTATAAATGAAATATAAAATGAGTTACACAAGTGAACCACATATTTATTTTTAAATTTTGTAGTAGCCACATTAAAAAGTAAAAAGAGGGGCACCTGGGTGGCACAGTCGGTTAAGTGTCTGACTCTTGGTTTCCTCTTGGGTCTTGATCTCCAGGTTATGAGATCAAGCCCCGACTCGGGTTCCATGATCAGCGTGGAGTCTGATGGAGATTCTCCCTGCTCTCCCTTTGCCCCTCCCACTCATGCTCTTTCTCTCTCTCTCAAATAAAGAAATAAATCTAAAAAAAAAAGAAAAAGAAAAAGAAAAAGAAATGTGGTTAATTTTGAGAACATATTTTATTTAAACTAATATATGCCAAATGATATAATTTCAAACAAAATTAATGTAAAGTTTATTAATGGAATGTGTTACTTTTTTTTCTATGTAAGTTTTTGAAATTCAGTGTGTATTTCAAAGAGCACATTTCAATAGATGCATTTCAGGTGTTCATAGCCACATGTGACTTGTGACTACAGTGCTCGATGACTCAAGTCTGGAACTAGCTTAAGGCCTGACAGTATATCTAAGCCCAGCTGCTGCTATATGAGAGATTAAAGAGTAATAGGTGAGTGAAAGAAGTGTTTTTCACCCTATACAGGTGCATAGCCCCTATCGCTTCAATAAATGGAAGGGTGATAATGGAAAAGAATTATAAGAAAAAATAATTGACTGCTTTATCACTAATTCCAATGAGTTTGAGAAAAGGAAAAAGGTGGTGGTGGTGATGCTGGTAGCAGGGAGAGATGGTTAGGTATCTACTCATGAGAAGGTAGAACCTGGCTATTTCACTTTTGCAATAAGGTGAAAGAAAGCTATACTCCTGAGTGATTTTTGTTTTTAACTGTTATTTCCTTCAGCAACCTATATTGAATTCCAGCTCCTTTTCTCTTTGGGGCTAGTACTATTTTAGGACACTCATATTTCTGCACATCTTGCAACCAGGGACAATGACCACCGTTTTTTTTTAGGACTCTATTTTTAGGAATGCTTACAGAGCAAACCACCTTAGAAGATAGGAAAAAATGTTTCCTTCTGGGACGCCTGGGTGGCTTAGTCAGTTAAGCAGCCATCTCTTGATTTTGGCTCAGGTCATGATCCGAGTCCTGGGTCCAGCCCCGAGTCTGGCTCTGTGCCCAGCACAACCTTTGCATCCACAAGCATCACTTGCCATTCTTTGTGTTCCTGTGTGATTTGGGTCAAGGAGAATAAATGCAATCATGAAAATTATCCTTCTGTTTTTGCTGTATTAAAGGCTTTTGTTTTCCACCACTATTCATGAAACTAACCATGTAACTTGCTAACTTAAAAGTATGGTACAATTTCAGACCCTTGGTATTTCTTGACACCATTGACTATTTTCTTTACCAATGTTTTCCATTCTGAAAATGGCAGGAAAGTTGAGTAATGAGTTTTCTTTGTAGAGACTGCTAAAGTGCTTAATTCAACTAATGGGCAATTAGTCAACAAAATATTTATTTAGGTTCCACTGCATTCTTAGCCTTTTTTAAGGACTATGGACAAATGAAAATATGTGTCTATGTAAAATATGATATAATATATGATATAATATGGCATAGTATATGATATAATATTGTAGGCCTAGTCTCCTTTCAAGAAGATAATCTAATTACAAAATTAATATGCATATTTATGAAGAACACTTAGCAGATAAATAATGGATACTAGGGCAAATTAGAAAGGCAAAGTACCTCCTCAAATTCAGTAAATGTAGAAGGAAATCTTCCACTGAAACTTAAGATTTGACAAGATCCCTAAAGGAAAAAAATAGGAAAGTGTAAAGGAGAGATTAGAGCTACATACACAAGAGAAAGTATGGGAAAAATCATGAAAGTGAAAATTATAATATATAGGTAAGGAAAACAATCCATATTGAGGAGCAAGAACAGATGAAGATAGAACAAATGAGAACAGATAGCAGGAGGCCTTTAATCTCAGTCAGTATTTTTTTTGCCCTATAGTTAATAAAGGAGTCATTGGAACCTTTACAAAATTATAAGTAAATATAGTTTTAGGAAACTGAACCAGAGATATCCCATAATAAAGCAGTGTGACTTTTTAATATCCCAGAATGCCTGGTAATCTTAAAGCTAACATATATGATATTTTTGTAATATCGGTTAATGGATATGTTGATAGTTACTGAATTATTTTCACACAATAAAAGCCACTATTGTGCTCTATTAATTTATGGTTGACAATGTATTTCTAAAACCCATTGATAGACTCCTTAAAATAACCAAAAAAGAAGGCAAAGTTAGAGGTTACAAAGGAAAGAGAGAGCTTTTAGCTCAATGCAGTGCATGGTCAAATCCTTGCCTAGTTAATTTATGTATGAATGGTGCGATGTTTTTGTAGTCTCATAAGATTCAATGTGTCAGTTCAGAAGATGAAAGAATAGAGAGTAAAAATAGAAAAAAAAAGAAAGAAGAAAAGAAAATTAATGAAAATGTGGATTAACTGTGGCTCTGCTTTTGCAAGTAACTTGTGCATTTTTAACAGCCTGTTCTAGAACAATGTTGTTTCTTTGTCTTTAATTCTCACAATGGAGTCTAAAGATTATGATTGAATTTCAGTTATGGAAGAGGAAATAGAGGGTTTTCAGGCCCAAAGTCACTTCCTAAGTGGAGCATTTGATGATACTTAAAAGATAGACCTAAAGGTAATGCCCTTTTCCATTTTTCCATTTCACTAAGTCTGAACATCTAAGGGGTTATATTTATCACTTTATAGGCTTATATGAAATGAGTATGAGTATTTTATCTCATGCTATCTTTGTCAATACGATTTCATTTTTAAATAAAAACATAGAGAGTGTACCATTTTTGACTGTCTTCAATATGACATAAATTGGATGGCATAGGTACACAAGAAACAGATGAGAAAGATGAGTGTAGATTCATATGGAAAGAAATTACATTTGTAAATGATTCAACCAGGAGCAAGAAATAAACTATGCTATATTGTGATCTCTGTAACACAGTAGCTAATTATTATTGGACTAAAAACAACAATTAGGATATTTTGCATTTTTTGCATACCCACCTACCTCTGTGATAATTGCCAGTGAAGGGATTAAATGGTTCGCTAAGTACCAAATTCAGCATCTCAATACCACAGAGAACAATTCTTGCTAACTGAAATGTGATTCATTGACTGCTTGGCAATACAAAGATATTCTTTCTTTTCCTATAACAAGTGTGTACTGGTGAATGTGCCTAAATGTTACACTTCTTTCACTAAAGAATTATCAAAGAATTAAGATTGAACTATTTTAAATTCTTTCTACACCTGTAGGTGAATTAAGTATATAATTATAGGTGTGCATGTGTGTGATACATGCATATGTACATGTATAATGTGTATGTCAATGTCTACTCATACCTATATACAAATATTTGAATACATACATATTTACATAATTGTGTGCATATATGTGCCCACATATATATTTATTAACTTATGGATAATGGATGAAATCAAAGGAGTAAGGATATATAGGAAATAAGACAAACTTGATCTCATTCCTACTATAGTGGCCACCCTACTGGCCATAAACAGCAAGCTGACACCTGCCCTGGGTCTTACACCTCAGGGGGCCCCATCCTGTGGAGTGCCTTTTATGAAATATGCTAAGTACCCCCCGGTACCTGGACCTGTCTGGTTTGTAGAGATATCCTCTGCATAACAAGGTGTAGATCCTGGTCTCCAGGAGCACCTTTTTCAAAATTTTCTAGGCCCTTCTCAGGTGGCTGGGACCAGTACAGAACAGTGATGCCATTTGGGCAGGGCAATCTGAGCCTAGATCTGGAGCCATGTGATGTTATGTCGCTGTTTCCCCATTTCAGACCACTCTACAACCCTCTATTCCATGTCTGTAGTAAACCATATGCCTCAAGGAGCATTGGGTTTATGCCTATGTGATCTTCCTAGGAGGGTGACTTGGTGAGCTGATCACATCCACTGGCTGGAATGATATCATTCCTGGGATCAGAGGGCTGCCAGGATAGTGCAATGATGCCAACTTTCATTGACTCTCTGATAGGAAGCTGGGCAGGGATTTAATCCAACCATGTGTCGAGGGACGCTTGAGTGGCTCAGTTGGTTAGGTGTCTGACTCTTGATTTCAGCTCAGGTTATGATCTCAGAGTTGTGAGATCAAGCCCCAAGTCAGGCTCTACACTGGACATAGAGCCTGCTTAAGAGTCTCTCTCCCTCTCCCCCCCCCCCACCCCCATGCTCATGTTCTTTCTCTCTTTCTCTCTCTCTAAAAAAAAAATTCCATCCATGTGTCCATGGGCCATTTTCTGGTCACCTATGTTCTCCCTGAAGCAAAAGTTGGGTTTCTTCATTGGTCAGCTATACATAGTAGAGTAGTAATTTCACAGTGGCCATATTTAGCAGATATAGCAAAGTGATAGCAAAATAGTTTTATTGTTTGTTTGTTTTTGTTTGTTTGTTTGTTTTTTAGGACTTTCTTAGAATTGTATGTGAAAATGTATTGGTTTAGGGCCAGAGAGGGGAAAGAGAGACCGATTTCTGAAAAGAAGCCCAGTTCTATAAGGACATAGAAATTAAATATAAGTATCAACTTAGTTTGTAGCCCTAGATTAATGTGGTCAGAGATATATGAATTATATAATTTAGAGCAAGGGGCAAGACAAAGATCTAAGAAACAAAGGAAGGTGGCTGGCTGATCATGGGGTGATCTTGTTTAATATATAACAGCCCACAGGATGGTAAAATAAGAAAGTAGAAGAAACTAACATTTAAAAGTAACATTTTTTTTAAAGATTTTATTTATTTATTTATTTATTTATTTATTTGAGAGACTGAGAGAGAGAGAACATGAGCAGGGCAGAGGAGGAGGGACAAGCAGACTCCTTGCTGATCAGGGAACCCAATGTGGGACTCCATCCCAGGACCCTGGGATCATGACCTGGGCTGAAGGCAGACACTTAACCAACTGAGCCACCCAGGAACCCCTAAAGGTAACATTTAAAAGAGGAACTCAGGGGCACCTGGGTGGCTCAGTCGTTAAGCGTCTGCCTTCGGCTCAGGTCATGATCCCAGTGTCCTGGGATCGAGCCCCGCAAGGGGCTCCCTGCTCTGCATGAAGCCTGCTTCTCCCTCTTCTACTCCCCCTGCTTGTGTTCCCCCTCTCGCTGTGTCTCTCTCTGTCAAATAAATAAATAAAATCTTTTAAAAAAAAAGAGGAACTCAGTTTAATACCACTGCTTCTATTATTTTCCTGTTAGACTCTGTCAACACCTTAAGAATATAGTGAAGATTTGTTTCCTCTTATATGTCTTTTGGGGGAAATATTTGAAATGGCAGCCAGGACCTGTACCTTTTGATCTGCGCCCAAGTCTAATTTTATAAGAAACCCAATCTAAAGGCATCCCTTATCCCATCTCCATGTGCTTCTTATAAAGCTTAACCAGTGGATCTTGGTGAAATGAAAAAGAGCAGCATTCTTCCAATTTCCCTAATGCTCTTTACTCAGGTTATTATTATTATTTTTTTTTTACCAAAACAAAAGGTTTCTTTGAAAGATATGTATGAATCATTAAAATCTTGAAATGGTAAGGCAGGTAATGGACAGACAGAAAAGCAACTGTCTTTCTGCAGACTCTTCCTGAGTCTTTCAAGAACTTATCATCTGATTTCCCTCTGTAGGGTATCTTCTGGAGTGATGATTATTCCCCCACCAGCCCACATGTGCTTTATGAAAAAATCTCTCCATACTCCTCCACACAGGCCTTTATTTTCAGCCCCGCACCTGGGGAGCAGGAGGCAAAGGGAACACTTACATAATTAAATTCCCAAGATGTGCAATTAGTGTTAGTCGATTACACTGCCTCTTACTGGGGCTAATCCACTGGCATTTGAACAAGCAGTTACAGAATTGCACTTGTGCATAGAGATGGGTAAGAGTGACTTCAATGACCTGACTCGTTTTCCAGTGAGAAGCTTAAGAAAATACCCAACATTTCTACTCTGGCTTCCAACCCCATGGCTGGTTGATATAATAGGGTCACTGCCTTGTTTAGATTTCTTTTCTGGAATGAACTTATTTGCTAACAATTCAATAGGCCACAATCTGTCTCCTCTGATTTTATTCAGCCAAAAAGAAGAAAATGAAGAAAGTGTTTTTAAACAGATGGCAAAATAAGAGATGTTGATCTTAGAGACTGAATATAGATTCTGTGACCTCATAGAGCTCGGTAGCAAACATGATATAATGTAGCATAAAGGACATTTTTAAAAAGAAGTATAATTTCCCACAAATGTGTAAATGTAGGTTTATCAACATATATCTTTATAGAGTTATAGAGAAATTTATTTTGTTGTTCTCATTTTACATTAGAGTTACCCCAAAGGGAGATCTTTCTCTCTCTCTCTCTCACGCACACACACACACACACACTCACATACGTACGTACAAATCTCCGAATATGGAAATTGCTCACAAATGAGTAGTGCAGAGGGAGGATACTATCCTCTTCTACAACTTTTCTAAACTTAAAACCTGCATTTTTAATCTTATTTCTATAAATCAGGTAATTCAAACTCAAGTGCATTTGCCTCATTATTTTCTCACTTCAAACAAGCACAACCTGCATTCACTATTTCCATTCATGAAATGTGCTTATCACAGTCTCTGTGTCTGTCTCCTTACCCACCTTTCTCCCTTCCTCCATATCTCCCCTTTTATCTAGTATTGAAGTCTAACAAATACTGAATTTTATTCAACTCTGTCATTTCTTTAGCCCCTGGCTTAAATCAGACTTTTGTTTCCTGCCTATCCTTCCTACTAAGTGACTTTCTTAGTAGCCTCCTTTTGCTGCTAATTCATTAATTTATCCTAAATATTCTTATTTGAAAACACTCAGAAGAACAAAAACAAACATCTTCCAGCCTAGCCCATAGAAATGATCTTAGTCAGTCTTACAACAGGGTTACTGTTATAGATTTAGGTCCAGAACAGCAATTCTGGGATAAAATTTTGTTACAGTGATATAGGAATGGTATATTCTATATCTACCCTCTGTCTTGTCCTCTTGAGATCCTTGCTCATGTAATTCAGTCTCCATGCTGTGAGAATGCCCAAGAGAAGCCATAGGCAGATATTCCATTTGGCCTCCTTAGCCAGTATCAACCATCAGACCAGTGAGTGAGGAGATGACTTCAGCCTTGGCCAGTCTCTGACAACAACCATATTAGAGACCCCAGGAAGCCCCCAGAATGATGAGAAATAATAATAGTAAGAATAACAAAAATCATAGTAACTGATATCATTTTACACTTGTAAGTTAATTTACTTAAGCGTCTCTATATAATGTCTATACATTGCATCAAACTTGTTAATTACATTCAGATTTTCTGTTTCCCTCCTTACTCCCCCCTTCCTTCCCAAACATCTCTTGTTGTACCATACATTCTGTAACACTGTCAAAGTTTAGCCTTCCTAATTGTGAGTGGGTTCCTGAGGACATTTCCAAGGAGGAAGTGGAAACTAGCAAAGCCTCCTCTACATAGAAGAGGACACGTACTAGTCCTCTGTGTGAATTGGAGGGTTACCATGTAATAAATACTTATACCTATACAGCTGGCATGAACTCACACTGCATGAGTTCAGAGAAGTTTTTCAAGAGATTATCTTAGTCATCTTTTCTTTCAATAATGAAGCATCAGTTGAGGCAGATGTTTCTGACAGGCTTTTCAAAGGAAGTAGAGAATGACTCAGACAATTTCCACAGGGTGGAAGAAAACTAAGGTTGAGACAGGCCAATATGTTAATCTCCAACAAATCTTATTCTCGATCTCTTTCTCTCTGTGTCTCTGTCTCTGTCTCTCTTTCTCAGTTGAAAAGCCAGTCTAAACTATTAATACCAGTAAATACATCAGTTAGGATGGAAATTTATCAGGGCCAACATGCTGGTTAAATATCCTTTTTTTTTAATGTTTTATTTATTTATTCATGAGAGTCACACAGAGAGAGAGAGAGAGAGAGGCAGAGGCAGAGGGAGAAGCAGGCTCCCCGCTGAGCAGGGAGCCCAATGCGGGACTCGATCCCAGGACCCTGGGATCATGACCTGAGCCGAAGGCAGACGCTTAACCATCTGAGCCACCCAGGCTCCCCTGGTTAAATATCCTTTTAAGTTAATATAATGTATTTTATAGGAATGAATCGGTTGATAATCTGTTTCTAGTTCTACAATATTTACTCAAGAAATACTAAAGAAATAATATATCATTCAGATTTGGAAGAATCAAATGCACTGTCTATTGATGTTAAGCAATAGTGTTGAGTGTTGGAAACACCAAGATCATCTTAAAAGATTTATAAACAAGGGTTTAAGTAAGAGGTTTTAAATCTAGTCCCAGCAAGGTCATGTGTTAATTGTTTTCCTCATTGCTCTGGCATATACTTGTCATGCTACAGTGTTGGATCTATTTTCATTTAAATACAGATGTGAAATGGTATAAGAGTATATTTATGTGCCTAGTTTGCTGTCATACATTAGAACAGAATTAAAAATGGTTACAAAGAATTTAGGGTAAAATTGATTATGGCTAATTTCAAGGTGATTCAGGTTTTCCAACTTGTATATAGGTTTTATTTGTGGCACTCAAGGTCCTCTATAATCTAGCTCCACTCCAGCTTCCAAAATATACCCACCATTATTTAAGACCTGCCTCCCATACCTGTGCACGCGAACAAACTGCCTCCCCACCCCACCACCCTTTTGTTCAGTCCTTCTTGTGGCCTCCTTTGCTCATGCCATTCTTCCTTTCAGGAAGTGCTTTTGTTTTCGATGGTTTTTGCTTCTTTGCTTTTTTTTTTCCTTACTCCATTAGATTACAATCTACCCAGATTTAAAGGCACAAGTTCAGTGATCTTACTAGAGTTGATTTATGATAATATTTCCCATGAGAATCCCACTCTGCTCATCACTTGTTTCTCTGAACACTTGCTCTAATATGTGCCAATCTTTAAGCAGGCATATGAATTGTACTGTATTTTCACTGCTCCACTGGGGTTTTGTGTTCTATACTGACACTTATATGTTCCTTAATTTTATTAGTCTCGCCACTCTATGCATATTATGTAAGCTTTGATTAAAGAGCACTGTTAAAATATCTCCTCTACTACTTAGAAGAGTACTAGGTGTACAAGAGTGAAAGTAACTGTTTATTCTTGATTGCCATCTAAATATCTATCTAATAAAACTTAATTTTTCATACTGTCTAAGGAAAATATCTGTCACCTGGTTTGGGACATTATCCCTAATGCAGAATAAGGAGAAGCAAGTGGAAGCAAAGAAAGTAGAATCAGAGGAGTCTGATGATGACATGGGCTTTGGTCTTTTTGACTAAACCTTTTCTGTAACTGTTCAATAAGAAGCTGAACTCTTAAAAAAAGACTAATTTTAAAGAAGTTTGAGGGTATTCTGAACATTTTGGGATGTTTTCTGTAGTGGGAAAGAAAATGCAATTATTTTCTCTAGGAATAAATCGGTGGCAATTTCCAGGGCCCCAAACTTACACACACACATGTGTGTGTGTATCTATCTATCTATCTATCTATCTATCTATCTATCTATATACACATTTTTTAAAAAATAAACTTTAAAAAATTTTAGAGTAGTTTTAGATTTACGTAGAAGTTACAAATATTATACAAAGAGTTCCTGTATACCTCACCTAGATCTCCTTATTATTAACATCTTACTTCACTATGGTACATTTGTCATAATTAATGAACCTATATTGACACATTATTATTAACTAGAGTTTATACTATAACAGATTTCCTTAGACTTCATGTGTCTTCTTTCTGTTTCAGAATCTAACTCCAAAATAATGCATTACATTTAGTTGTTCATGTTCCTTAGGCTTCTCTGGGCTGTTACATTTTCTCAGACTTCCTTGTTTTTGATAACATTGACAGTTTTGAAGAATATTGGCCAGGTGTTTTGTAGGCTGCTCCTCTCATGGCATTTGTCTAATGTTTTTCTCATGGTTAGACAGGGTTTATAGGTTTTTGGAAGGAAGGGCATAGGCGTAAAATGTCATTTTCATCAGAACATTTCAAGAGTACATGCTATCACGTAACTTATCACTGTTGATATTGACTTTGGTCACCTGGCTGAAGTAAAGTCTGTAAGTTTTTACCACTGCAAAGTTACTCTTCCTCCCCCCGCCCCTTTTTTCATACTGTGCCCTTTGGAAGGAAGCCACTATGTGCAGTCCATACTTGCAGGGTATCGACATAAATTATTTGACATTCTTCTGCACAGGGAATTTGTCCCTTGTCCCCTATTTATTTATTGATCCTATCATGTAAAATTTATATATATCAGTAATGGCTTGTGGATATTTATGTTCTATTTTGGGCTGTAATCCAATATTAAGGGTTTTTTTTTTCCTGGGTTCTTTGTTCTTTTTCTAATTTTCACTTTGGTCATTGGGAGATCTTCCTGTTTTCCCCTGTCTCTTTCTGCCATACTTCATCATTTGGTTTTTTTGAGTACTTCTTTACTTTCCAGCACTACAAGAAGGTTCAGACTCATCCTGCATATTCTCTTACGTAGCTCTAGAATCAGCCATTTCTCCAAGAAGTGTCTAATTTTAAGCTCTTCAAAATTTTATAATGACTGAGTATATGTACCAATTTATCCCACTTCTGAAAGGAATTAATTATTTTTTTGAGAGTCTAGACCCTCTAAATCCCCCAATCCTCCATTAACTATTACTCTTGTTGCAATTTAGAATAATAAAAAACTCTGTGAATTTACATGCATTTACTTTATTCCCTGCCTTTTCATTCTTAACAATATAATTTTCTATCTTCAGTTATTTTTTTTCTTTTATTCATGGTGTCTCCTTTTTCTTATGAAATAAAAATATAAGGAAAGTGCTTTAAAATCTTTGTATTAATGGTATCACTAGCACTAGCTCTACTTTGCTCAAGTGTTCTGTCAGAGGTATTGGCATAGTGCTGCAATTTTTATACTCTAGAAATGCAAATGGTTTGGTTTCAGGCATATTACATTTGCTTTTCAAATAGGTGTCTTCTATTCAAATAGAATTGAGCTAGAGTATATTAGAAATCTAAGAATTACAGACAACCCTCTATCTACCATTTTAATATTAAACACAATCATGGGAAGCAGTGTACCTAGAATGTCATCTAAATTTTTTTCCCAACATGAAAAAATATTTTTAACAGTACATTGTAATTTCCTACAATGTTATGTCAACAGCAACCTAATTTCCTTTCCATGCTTACCAAGATTCTATTCAAATGAATCAACCTCATTTCACCTTATGATAGGATACAAGGAGAACATTAGTTGTTTAAAATTCAAAGATAAATGTAAAGTCACAATTTTTGCAAATTTACAAATCTCCCTCATATGAACAATTTGTGTTTTATCAAAGTATTTGTCAGACCTGTCAACTACTAGGAGAAATGTGTTAGAGGTGAATGCCTCCTTTCTCCCCACCACTAGAAAGTAAAAGCAAGGAAAAGCAAGGGTGCTAAAGGTCTAGGATTGAACTAGAATTCCTGAAGTATTTCAGACTTGGCCATCTTCTCTTCTGGAAGGAAATATTAAAAGGAAGGAGTCATCCTAACCCTATTATACCTTTCAGAAATTGAAACCTAGTGCTCTAAATAATCTAACTGAAAGGTGACTTGATAATACCTTCTATTCTTAACATAATAATTGCAAATGGAGTGGCTTCACTTCATTTCTCTGAAGTATGCCAAAACTGAGACTAAAGGAAAGAAAACTTCATTCCTGAGTAAAGATATGAGAGAGGTAGAGTCACAAAGACTGCAGGATAAAGCACATAACGAGTCAACTCACATGCAGTTCAGTACCAACCAGGTCTATATTCTCCCCGCTCTATATTGATAACAAATTTCTCATTTTTAAAAATATAATTTCCTTTGCTAGACTGTAAACTTCTCAAATATATTTAAAGACTCATGTTAACATAGTGAAATTAATATATTGAATGTTTGATACAGGTTTTTATGAACTGATAAATTATTTTGAGATTTTCCATTTGTATTATCCATTTAAATACATATATTGACCTACAAAAATTCCCTACAGGAATAGCCTTTATCAGAAATGTAACCTTTCATGACCTTTTCTAATAGTCATTTTCTATGGAGATAATACAAGAAAAACTAGTTGTTCCTTCTTTGTCTCTTGTTATAACATATATTTTGAACTTACCATGTGGATTTCCCTTTTAGGGTACCCATGCCTCAGATATCACTTCACTCTGCTTATTTCCTTCATAGAGCTCATCATTCTCTGAAATTATCTTATTTGTTTACTTACTTATATTTTTATCTGCCACACTTCATTAAGTCTTTAATTACATGGGAATTAAATTGGTCCTTTGATCATAAATGTTGCTCCAATATCTAGAACAATGTATTACATATTTGGCATCCAATAAAAAAAAAAAAGTGAATGAATTTGTGAGTTAAGAAAAGAACCTAGAGAGAAAGCAAACACTGCCAGAGACTGTGCCTCTGCTAAAGTAAGATGCATTTGCTGAGAAAAGAGACTACAATCATTGAATTGGATGCACTCCCACTGCACAATTTAAGAGCTACAGGACCCAAGAGGGAGTCAATTAATTCAAAAAGCAAATATTAACTAAATGCTTCTTTGGTGACCTAAATTTAGCCAGACATTTAAAATTTAAAAATAGCAACCTGTGTCTTACCTTCACTGAATTCAAAATCTAAGCAGAAGAAAGAAAAGTCAATAGGTTTATTATGAAAAAGTATAATAAGCCCTGTGTTAACCATAGAGAATTGCGAGAGCACTAATTTCTGAAAATGGGATGAAGGTTGGATAAAAGTGTTCTCAAAAGGAATCATTTAGGTATTAATTCCAGCTTGATATCATTCATTAATACTTGCAAGCCCTCAGTTGTTGTCTCCTCAAATTTGTCTTAGCCCTGTATTCTTTCTCCATTTTCATTTCCAGAACTCATTTCAAACATATACTGGATCTTTCTTCTATAATCCCCATGCCTTGTATTTTCTTTCCTATATTGTCAATCACCCCCACCCCCCACCCCAGTTGCATTCTGAATAACTTGATATAATCTTCTAGTTCACTAGTTCTTTCTACTCTGTGTGAAATTTGCTATCCCAATCCACTTCCAAATATGACCTTTATGGTTTTTAATTTTGGTTATTGAATGTTAAATTCTAATTTGTTTTGTTCTTTTCAAATCAGCTTTCCCACTTTTTATAATTTCCTCTTTCCTAACAATAAACCCACCTTGGGGGCGCCTGGGTGGCTCAGTCATTAAGCATCTGCTTTCGGCCCAAGTCATGGTCCCAGGGTCCTGGGATCGAGCCCCACATTGGGCTCCCAGCTCCGCGGGAAGCCTGCTTCTCCCTCTTCCACTCCCCCTGCTTGTGTTCCCTCTCTCACTGTGTCTTTCTCTGTCAAATAAATAAATAAAATCTTAAAAAAAAAAAAATCCCAGCTTGTCATTAGTGCTTTATGCATGGTAAGCACAGTTGCTTTAAAATTTCTGTTAATTCTAACATGTGCTATCTATATCAGTCTGTTTATACAGATTCTCATTCATAAGCTTCATAAGCCTTCATGCCATTTACCATAAGCCTGATAAACATTGATACTTGGTAGTCACTGAACTAGTTAAAAAATTCCAGAGGTAATCATTTGAGTCTACCTCAAAACACATTTCAGAGCTTGCACATCCACTGCCAATACAAGCTGTGTATATACAAGGTCACATTTGTGGGACAGGCTCATTTGATACCCCAGTTTCTTAGGGACAGCTCCCTCCCCCATTCCATTTTCTCTTTCCTTTTTATTTTCCTTCCTGGCTTAACATGTCCTCCAAAGCATTTTTGGGTTGAAGTAAAAAGGTATATTTATTGCTGATTTGCTCTTTTCCTGAGGATTTGGCTTTTTTTTTTTTCCTGTAAGGGGAGGGGAGAAGAGAACAGAGACTCTTAGTGATGAATGTAAGACCCTCATACAGAGGTGGTGAAAAATGTGGTTTACGCTAGTTTGAGTAAACTATCTAAAAAACCAATTGAGAAAAATAGCAAATATAAAAAAAAAATTAGAAACAAGAACCTGATATTCAGTAAATCATTATCTACCATCACTTCCTAAATATTGTATTTATTACAAACAGATTGTATCTTCCCTCTACAAAAAGACAATCATCATTACAGGTTCAGACTTATCCTCTAAAAAAATCATAAGTAATTATATTAGGAAAATAAATGCATCTCTTTTGTTCTATACTTTTTTTTTAATTTTCTGGGAAGTTTTCCAATGTAAAACCAATAATGAGTATAAAATATAAGAAGATAAATTTTTATGCCATCTCTATTGAAGAGAAATAAAAAATAGATATTGTCAAAGTAGAAAATGCTTCAGAGCTAATTAATCCCATCCCTTATTTTTACCCATTTACTTCTAAGAAGTCACTTCTAATCTTGCATAAAGAACACTGTACTATATTCCAACAAGTTTGTTTCACTTTGTTAACAAATTTAAAAAGGTTTTATGTAGATGTCCCTGATTCTGTAGATCTGAAAGAGAAGGATAGTTAAAATACTACGGAGAAAAAAGATTGCCCTAATTTGGAACCAAAGTGGAATTGCAAGTAGATATAGACTTCCTTTAAAAATTCAATTGCTTATCTGTGACTATCTGGAAAGATGTGTAGAAGACTGTGAGTCCATATCAGAGATCAAGACAGAAAGAGTGAAGGGTCAATTTGCAAGTTAGACCATGAGAATACTCTGGTGAGCGGCAGTATGAGTAAAAACTTTGACATCGTGAACCATGAGCTCTTTAAAGCTAGACTCATGCCTAATTAATAATCTACTCATCCCTAGCAGAGTGCCAGACACGTGGTAAACAAACAAAACAAAAAAACAAAAAACTCAGTGGATGTTTACTGATCCACTGGATGATTCAAAGAAGGGATTAATGCACATTTAATTAGCACATTGTAAGCTATAATAGGCAACCCATATAACTTCTCTCATTTGTACCTTACTGTAATATTATTATGTATATATTTTATCGGTTTTGTCTTTGTTGTTTAAACAGTTACAGGAAGGGACAGATGAGAATGTTCTAAGGTGCTCTTTCATTGTGAAAAGCTGTAGACTTTTCATGTGAGATTTCATGCCTTTCATCTGAGGAGGGTTGAAATGCCATAACACCACCCTTGTGAGAAGTCTCTTATACTTGGGAAAAGTGGAGAATCCAGTCCAGCAGCAAGAGACAATGCCCCACTTATTCCAAGGCTGGTGCTCTACTAGTAGAGAAGATAGACATATCGGGGGAATTTGGGAGCCAACCTAGTTGCTTAGAGGTAGAGGGAAAATAAATTTGAAATGGAATGAAATGCCTATGACTATACTAGAAGTTGATGAAAAGGAGTTGCCTCAATTTTTAATTCTAAGGCTATTGAAGAGGAGTGAGAGAGCAAAATTTTTAAATAAAAGTGTATGTAATCACAGGAAGCAGCTTTAATGACTAATAATCGAAGTTAAGTCTCAGATGTAGTTTTCTGTTCCCCACACCAATTTCATAACCTCGTCAGATAAATCACAGTTTATTGTAAAGTTGGTAAATTACAGAGCACCCTGGGAGATTAAGAGGAGATTAACTTTGACTTTTTATTAAGTAGCTAGAGGCAAACAGAAGTCATAAAAATGTTTCAATAAATGACTGGCTTAACAGATCCTATTGCATCAGCATCAAATATGTCCTCCCTCCGCCACACACACACATACGCTAATAGTGTGTACAATAGAATCTCATTTCTGTTCACCTTTTAATACAAAGCCAAGAATAGAAAACTTTGCCTGTGAGAAACTTTTCCTGAAGCTTCTCTTTATAGGTGGGAAAATTTTCTGTAAAATGGATCTGAAAATACGTATTTGTATATTTTCAAAGATAATGCTTTCGGCATTGTATCTAAGAAAACTTCACTTAACCCAACATCACAAAGATTTTTTTCTCATGATTTCTTCTGTAATTTTTATAGTTTTTAGTTTTACATTTAGGTCTGTGATCCAGTTTAAGTTAATTTTCTTATATGGTACAAGGTATGGACTGAGGTTCATTTTATTACAGATGGATATCCATTTTATTAAAAAGACTACTCTTTTTCTACTGAATTATTATGGCACTCATGTTGGAATCAGTCAGTTATACTTGTGGGGCCCATTTTCTGGACTCTTGAATCATTAATCTATTTGTCTATCTCAGCAATGCCATACTATCTTGATTATTTTATAGCTTTACAACAAGTCCTGAAATCAGACAGTGTTAATCATCCAACTCTTTTCTTTTCCAAAGCTGCTTTGGCAATCATGCGTTTTTTCCAATTATGTATAAATTTTAGAGTCAATTTTTAAAATTCTATATTGTGTGTGTGTGTATATATATTTTATGCATATATATAATATACATATATAAAAAGTTCAAGTTCTACCAAATATATAATATATGTTATATAATTTTATATATTTGTTTTATGTATTTTTATATATTTTTGTAAATATTTATATATAATATAATATAAATATATTCACATATATAATGTGTAATATAAACATATGTAGTTCTATAAATATATATATTGTATGTTACATATAATAAAAATGTACTATATTATACATATTATATAGCTTGCTGGACTATGGTAGATTCCAAAAATTGTGGTTGTTGTATCAAAGGATAAACACATAAAGAATTTTCTTCCATATTTTCCAAGTTTCCCTTTTAAAGGGGTTGAATGATTTTACATTCTACTTGCATAGGATGTATTTTATTATATAATTTCGCTATTGGTTAACAAAGTGCAGCATTTCAAAATTTATATATATATATATATATACACATACATATGTACATATATATATACATATATTTACACTTTTATGGCCTAATATGGAACAGATATTTTTCCTATCCTATTTGAAACAGGTTAACACATTTTTCTGCCTATTGTACTCTCTACTTTAGCAATGGTATCTGGATTTTTTTTAAGTTTTTATTTAAATTCCAGTTAGTTAACATACAGTATAATATTAGTTTCAGGTGTACAATATAGTGATTCAACACTTCCTTACAAAACCCAGTGCTCATCACAACAAGTGCCCTCCTTAATCCACATCACCTTTTTCACACATCCCCCCACCCACCTCCCCTCTGGTAACCATCAGATTGGTCTCTATAATTGAGTCTGTTTCTTGGTTTGCCTCTCTCTCTCCCTTTTGCTCCTTTGTTTTGTTTCTTAAATTCCACATATGAGTGAAATCCATCATATGGTATTTGTCTTTCTCTGACTGGCTTATTTCACTTAGCATCATACTCTATTTAAATACAAATCATATTATTATTTTATCATGGTCTGTATTTTCTTTCTAGAATAATTTTTTACATTGCCACTATTTTTCTATAAATTTTATTTTATTATGTTATGTTAGTCACCATACAATGTATCATTAGTTTTTGATGTGGTGATCCACGATTCATTGTTTTCATATAACGCCCAGTGCTCCATGCAGTACGTGCCCTCCTTAATACCCATCACCGGGATAACCCATCCCCCCACCACCCTCTCCTCTAAAACCCTGTTTGTTTCTCAGAGTCCATAGTCTCTCATGGTTCATCTCTCCCTCCAATTTCCCCCCCTTCATTTTTCCCTCCCTTCTCCTAATGTCTTCCATGCTATTCCTTATGTTCTACAAATAAGTGAAACCATATGATAATTGACTGTCTCTGCTTGACTTATATCACTTAGGATAATTTCCTCCAATCCCATCCATGTTGATGTAAAAGTTGGGTATTCATCCTTTCTGATGGCTGAGTAATATTCCATTGTATATATGGACCACATCTTTATCCATTCATCTGTTGAAGGGCGTCTCGGCTCTTTCCACAGTTTGGCTATTGTGGACATTGCTGCTATGAACACTGGGGTGCTTATGACCCTTCTTTTCACTACATCTGTGTCTTTGGGGTAAATACCCAGTAGTGCAATTGCTGGGTCATAGGGTAGCTCTATTTTTAATTTTTTGAGGCACCTCCACACTGTTTTCCAAAGTGGCTGTACTAACTTGCATTCCCACCAACAGTGAAAGAGGGTTTCCCTTTCTCCACAACCTCTCCAACATTGTTGTTTCTTGCCCTGCCAATTTTTGCCATCCTAACTGGTGTAAGGTGGTATCTCAGTGTGGTTTTGATTTGGATTTCCCTGATGGCTAATGATGATGAACACTTTTTCATGTATCTGTTAGCCATTTGTATGTCATCTTCAGAGAAGTGTCTCTTCATGTCTTCTGCCCGTTTTTTGACTCGATTATTTGTTTTTTGGGTGTTGAGTTTGAGAAGTTCTTTATAGATCTTGGATACCAGCCCTTTATCTGTAGTGTCATTTGCAAATATCTTCTCCCATTCTGTGGGTTGCCTCTTTGTTTTGTTGACTGTTTCCTTTGCTGTGCAGAAGCTTTTCATCTTGATGAAGTCCCAAAAGTTCATTTTTGCTTTTGTTTCACTAGCCTTTGGAGATGTATCTTTTGAAAGAGGTTGCTGTGGCCGATGTCAAAGAGGTTATTGCCTATGTTCTCCTCTAGGATTTTGATGGATTCCTGTCTCACATTGAGGTCTTTCATCCACTTTGAGTTTATCTTTGTGTAGGGTGTTAGAGAATGGTCGAGTTTCATTCTTCTGCATGTGGCTGTCCAATTTTCCCAGCACCATTTATTGAAGAGACTGTCTTTTTTCCATTGCATATTTTTTCCTGCTTTGTCAAAGATTGTTTGACCATAGAGTTGAAGGTCCATATCTGGGCTCTCTATTCTATTCCATTGGTCTTTATGTCTGTTTTTGTGCCAGTACCATGCTGTCTTGGTGATCACTCCTTTGTAATATAGCTTGAAATTGGGTAACGTGATGCCCCCAACTTTGTTTTTCTTTTTCAACATGTCCTTGGCGATTTGGGGTCTTTTCTGATTCCATACAAATTTTAGGATTGTTTGTTCCAGCACTTTGAAAAGTATCATTGGAATTTTGATTGGGATAGCACTGAAAGTATAGATTGCTCTGGGTAGCATAGACATTTTAACAATGTTTATTCTTCCAATCCATAAGCATGGAATGCTTTTCCATCTTTATGTGTCTTCTTCAATTTCTTTTATGAGTGTTCTGTAGTTCCTAGAGTATAGATCCTTTACCTCTTTGGTTAGGTTTATTCTGACGTATCTTATGTTTTTGGTGCTATTGTAAATGGAATCGTTTCTCTAATTTCTCTTTCTACAGTTGCATTGTTAGCGTATAAGAAAGCAACTGATTTCTGTGCATTGGTTTTGTATCCTGCCACATTACTGAATTGCTGGATGAGTTCTAGTAATGGGGGTGGAGTCTTTTGGGTTTTCCACATAAAGTATCATGTCGTCTGCGAAAAGAGAGAGTTTGACTTCTTCTTTGCCAATTTGAATACCTTTCATTTCTTTTTGTTGTCTGATTGCTGTTGCTAGGACTTCTAATACTATGTTGAACAATAGTGGCGAGAGTGGGCATCCTTGTCATGTTCCTGATCTTAAGGAAAGGGCTCTCAGCTTTTTGCCATTGAGGATGATATTCGCTAAGTGTTTTTCATGGATGGATTTTATGAATTTGAGGAATGTTCCCTCTATCCCTATACTCTGGAGAGTTTTAATCAGGAAAGGATGCTATATTTTGTCAAATGCTTTTTCTGCATCAATTGAGAGGACCATATGGTTCTTCTCTCTCCTCTTATTAATGTGTTCTATCACATTGATTGATTTGCAAATGTTGAACCACCCTTGCATCCCGGGGATAAATCCCACTTGGTTGTGGTGGATGATTCTTTTAGTGTATTGTTGGATCTTACTAGCTAGGATTTTGTTGAGGATTTTGGAATCCATATTCATCAGAGATACCGGTCTGAAATTCTCCTTTTTGATGGGGTCTTTGCCTGGTTTGGGGATTAAGGTAATGCTGGCCTCATAGAATGAGTCTGGAAGTTTTCCTTCTGTTTCTAATTTTTGAAACAGCTTCAGTAGAATAGGTATTATTTCTTCTTTGAATGTTTGGTAGAATTCCCCAGGGAATCCATCAGGCCCTGGACTCTTGTTTTTTCAGAGGTTTTTGATCACTGCTTCAATCTCATTACTGGTTATTGGCCTATTCAGTTTGTCAATTTCTTCCTGTTTCAGTCTTGGCAGTTTATAGGTTTCCAGGAAGGCCTCCATTTCATCCAGATTGCTCAGTTTATTGGCATATAGTTGTTGATAATAATTTCTAATAATTGTTTCTCTTTCCTTGGTGTTAGTCGTGATCTTTCCCCTTTCATTCATAATATTATTAATTTGGGTCCTTTCTCTTTTCTTTTGGATAAGTCTGGCCAGTGGTTTATCGATTTTATTAATTCTTTCAAAGAACCAGCTTCTAGTTTCGTTGATCTGATCTACTGTGTTTCTGGTTTCTAATTCATTGATCTCTGCTCTAATCTTAATTATTTCTCTTCTAATGCGTGGCTTAGGCATCGTTTGTTGCTTTTTCTCTAGTTCTTTAAGGTGTAGAGTTAGTTGGTGAATTTGGGATTTTTCTATTTTTTTGAGTGAGGCTTGGATGGCTATGTGTTTCCCCTTTAGAACCACCTTTGCAGTATCCCATAGGTTTTGGACCAATGTGTTTTCATTCTCATTGGTTTCCATGAATTGTTCAAGTTCTTCTTTGATTTCCTGGTTGACCCAAACATTCTTGAGCAGAGTGGTCTTTAGCTTCCAAGTGTTTGAATTTCTGCCAAATGTTTTCTTGTGATTGAGCTCCAGTTTTAAAGCATTATGGTCTGAGAATATACAAGGAATAATTTCAATCTTTTGGTATCGGTTGAGACCTGATTTGTGACCCAGTATGTGGTCTATTCTGGAGAAAGTTCCATGTGCGCTCAAGAAGAATGAGTATTCTGTTGTTTTAGGGTAGAATATTCTGTAAATATCTATGAGGTCCATCTGGTCCAGTGTGTCATTCAAAGCTCTTGTTTCTTTGTTGATTTTCTGCTTAGAAGATCTCTTGCTGAGCGTGGAATATTGAGGTCTCCTACAATTAACGTATTGTTATCAATATGACTCTTCATTTTGGTTAACAGTTGGCTTATGTAGATGATTGCTCCCATGTTGGCGGCATAGATATTTACAATTGTTAGATCTTCTTGTTGGATAGACCCTTTAAGAATGATATAGTGTCCTTCTGTGTCTCTAAATACAGTTTTTAGTTTAAAATCTAATTTGTCTGATAAGAATTGCTACCTTGGCTTTCTTTTGAGGTCCGTTGGCATGGAAGATGGATCTCTATCCCTTCACTTTCAGTCTGGATGTATCTTTAGGTTCAAAATGAGTCTCTTGTAGACAGCATATGGATGGGTCCTGTCTTTTTATCCAGTCTGCAACCCTGTGCCATTTTATTGGAGCATTTAGGCTGTTCATGTTGAGAGTGATTATTGAAAGATATGAATTTATTGTCATCATGTTGCCTGTGAAGACCTTGTTTTTAATAGATTGTCTTGTAAATATCTATTGTATATCACTCTTGGGGTCTTTCTCCTTTTAAAGAACCCCTTAATATTTTTTGCAGGGCGGGCTTAGTGGTCACATATTCTTTCAGTTTCTGCCAGTCGTGGAAGCTCTGCACCTCTCCATCCATTCTAAATGACAGCTTTGCTGGATAAAGTATTCTTGGCTGCATGTTCTTCTTGTTTAGTACCCTGAATATGTCTTGCTAGCCCTTTCTGGCTGGCCAGGTCTATGTGGATAGGTGTGACATTATTCTGATGTTCCTCCCCCTACGTAAGGAATCTCTACCCCCTAACTGCCCTTAAGATGATTTCCTTAGTTCTAAGATTTGTGAGTTTTACTATCACATGCCGAGGTGTTGGCCTGTTTTCCTTGATCTTGGGCGGGGTCCCCTCCGCCTCTAGGATGAGAATGTTAGTTTCATTCCCCAGATTAGGGAAGTTCTCAGCTACAATTTGCTCAAATATATCTTCTAGTCCTCTCTCTCTCTCCAACCCCTCCAGGATTCCAATAATTCTGACATTGCAATGTTTCATGGTGTCACTTATTTCTCGGATTCTATTTTCATGGATTCTGAGTTGTTTTTCCCTGGCCTCCTCTTTTCCCTTTTTACCTATTAAATTGTCTTCTAGGTCACTAATTCATTCTTCTGCCTCACTTACCCTAGCTGTTAGATTATGTAGATTAGATTGGATCTCATTGAGCATTTTTAATTTCTGCCAATTCAACTTTTATTTCTGCCCTCAGAGACTCTATGTTGCCATTAATTGATTTCTACATTCTAGCTATTGTCTTCACAGTTGCTAGCCTGAATTCCATCTCCGACATCTTGGTTATATCTGAATCCATTTGTAAATCTGTGGCATAAGTCATAATCTCTGAGTCTTTCCTATTTTGGGAGTTCCTCCTCCTAGTCATTCTGTTGAGGGGTGGTTGAGGGAATGTATAGAGTCCAAATTATTGACCACAACCCAAGCAAGATGCACCTGTTTTATAGGGACCTTATGGTTGCTGGCCTCTTGTTCTCCCAAGCTGTCTTCTGGGGGAGGGGCCTGCTGCACTGTTACTCAGGCAACCCTGTTTGGGCAGAGTTGCCCTGCCCCCTGTGCCGGAGGATGGACTCAGTGAAAACCGGTTTTTTGGAGTTTTTGTTCTCTGGCAGCTTTTCCAGGCGGCTTTCTGCATCTCTTCTGAGAGTCAGAGCAAAAGAGACTATTTCTAACCCTCTGCCTCAGAGCAGAGAGATCGCAGTCTGTTCTTCAGTGAGCTCTCCAGGCCACACTGTCTCCATTTCTGTCTGTGCTGCTATAAACTGCAGCGTCCTGGGTTGTGCACCCCTTAGCAGTACCCCCAGTCCTGCCTCCAGGTCAGGCCACATCTCTGTGCTTTGTGCTCTAAACCCCCAGTCCCACACACAGCCCCGCTGCTCTGATTTCTGTCTAAAGTCCTTTCCCTGCCGCTACTGGTCTGCGAGTCTGTGCCCCATCCCCAGCACAGGAGGCTATTGATCACTGTGGTGTGTGATCCCCATGGCTGGGCTCCCTCCCACTGCCATTTATCCTCCAATATCTGCCTGCAGAATCACGGCTCCCCACTTCGTACCTCAAAACCAACCGCTGGCGATATTCTGTTTGTAGAGATCCAGATCTATCTTCTTACATCTCAGGCTGATTTCATGGGTGTTCAGTGTCATCTGGTAGATAGCCAGCTCAATTCTGGGGGCCGGTTGGAATAGGGTCCCCTACATCTCCACCATCTTTTCCCCCTCCCATTTCCACTATTTTTCAACCAGATTTATAATACTTATTTAGATGCCCATATTAGCTGATCTTACTTAGCCTTATATTTGCACTTTAAATTTTTTTTTTAAGATTTTATTTATTTATTTGACAGAGAGAGAATGAGAGAGAGAGCACATGAGAGTGGGGAGGGTCAGAGGGAGAAGCAGACTCCCTGCCGAGCAGGGAGCCCGATGCGGGACTCGATCCCGGGACTCCAGGATCATGACCTGAGCTGAAGGCAGTCGCTTAACCAACTGAGCCACCCAGGCACCCTGCACTTTAAATTTTATTTTCTTAGTATAAGTATACTTAAAATCATACTTTCAAGTATAGCTCCTAGGACGTTATTAATTTGCAATAATAATTTTCGGAATCAGCATTCTTTGGTTCTGTAGCCTGCCTATGTTTCCATTATCAAACCCCATTTACTTTAGTGGTTTTTCCTCCAGTTTCTTCAAGTTGATTTAATTTTATATATATATATGTTGTTTTGTTTTTTTTTTAGAAAATTATGTGTGTGTGTCATTAGAGTCATTCTTTTATTTTTGCCCCAAATGGAGAAGATTTTTTTCAAAGAATCTGGCATGCAAAATGTACCATTTCTTTACTTTCAGGATCAACTTAAATTCTACCTGATTTTTATATTAATTTGATAATTTCAGTAGAATTTGCTTGTTGTTTGACTAAATTTGTATGGACCACTCTTCTCTAGAAATCCTCTATATTAAGCACTAATAAATACTCTTTCAGCAACAAACATTTGCTTGCTTTAGGACCTCAGAACTTGTATATACATCACTTTTTTTTTTTTTTTAGATTTTATTTATTTATTTGAGAGAGAGAGAGCATGAGCAAGGGGGAAGCAGAGGGAAGGAGAAGCAGACTCCCCGCTGTACAAAGAGCTCAATGATGACGTGGGGCTTTATCCCAGGACCCTGGGATCATGACCTGAGCCGAAGGCAGACGTTTAACTGACTGAGCCACCCAGGTGCCCTACATCACATTTAATATATCATTGTAAAGCCTTCCTAAATGAACTTGCCCTGCTTGGAGTTCAGAGATTTGCTGTATTCATTAGCATTTTGAATTAGCATTCATTAGCATTAGCATCCAGAAAAAATCTTAGATAACAGATATATGACATTGGACAACTCACTTAAGAAATACTCTCATCTCAGGTAAAATTGAAGTATTTGGCATCAGATAGTATGTGTGTTTATATGAGTGCCTATTATATGATTGATATACATAATGTGCTTAATACATTGATTTGAAGTATTTGTTTATTTCTTAAGATTTTATTTATTTAAGAGAGAGAGAGCGAGAGAGAGAGAGCATGAGCGGGGCAGAGGGCAAGGGAGAAGCAGACTATGCACGAAGAAGGGAGCCTGATGTGGGCTCAGTCTTAGGACCCAGAGATCATGACCCAAGCTGAAGACAGACACTTAACCGACGGAACCACCCAGGCACCCCAATTCAAAGATTTTAAATGTTTAATTTATTATTACTCTTGTAATGAAATTTGCTGTTTTTATTTTTAGTTACTCTAAAACTTACCTTTAATAATTGACTGCATTCTAATGGCTATATTTCCTCAATAATTGTAATTTTACCCCTCCACCTAACACCTACAGAAGCCCTGTGTGACTCAAAAAGAATTTCAAGATCTCCTCAGTATGTTAAGATAGGATATATGAAGTACGATGACTACTTTTGGACTTTGAAAAATGACTTTCAACTGAGAAATGCGGATCTCTGTAGTCTTGGACTAAGACCCCTGTCTGTCAAAAACTGTAGAATTCTTCCCTGTGACATTTGGATATAATGGATATCATCATCATCCCAATGTTTTTGAGCCCAGACCCCTCCCTCTTTCTCTCCTTTTTGACATGAAGTGTTTAAAGGCTTCAATTTGTATGGATTCTCATAAAATATGTGGATTCTTAATAATACAAAAATAGGATTTGTTAAATCTGAGCAGAGATTCCCAGCAACACTGTGCTTAACATCAGTACTTCACTCACTAAGGGAATATAAATTAGAAAATTGGTAAATCTTTTGCCTCAAAAAATATGCTGGAGGAAGTTAAGAATTGCTTAGTCATATAAAAGAGAAACTGTATTATTCTTTTTTTCCCTGAAATACATGATTTTATTGATTCAATTTGATTTGATTGATGTATGTCTGATCTATAGAATTATAGTAGTTTCAGGTATACAAAAGAGCAATTCAGTATATTATATTTTGCTAAATGACCATCACAATAATTCTAGTTAACAACCATAACTATACATAGTTACAAAGTTTAATTTGTATTTTTCTAGATGTTTTATTTAAATTCAATTTAGTTAACATATACTGTATTATTAGTTTCAGTGGTAGAATTTAGTGATTCATCAGTTGCATATTACACCCAGTGCTCATTACAACAAGTGCCCTCTTTAATGCCCATCACCCAATTACCCCATCCCCTCACGCACCTCCCCTCCAGCAACCCTGAGGTTGTTTCCTAGAGTAAAAGTCTTTTATGGTGTGCCTCCCTCTCTGTTTTCATTTTATTTTATTTTTCCTTTCCTTCCTCTATGTCTTATTCTTAATCATGAAATTTGGCAGGTCTGTCTGCTAAAGCTTGGAGGGGAGGTTACCGTGATACATATTCTCTGTGTGTGTGTGTGCATATGTGTGTGTGTGTGTGTGTGTTTTAGTGTCAACTCCTTTTGTCCATTGAATTTTTGCTACTCAGTAGGGATGGGATAGGTCAGCTCACCTTAATCACTCACATCATGACTTACTGTTTTTATCACCCAACAGTGTTTTTGGCCTCAAGGTCAGTGATCCATACATGTAAAGGAAATATAGCCCCATACTTGAGGGAGGCATTTTATTTTTGTGTCAGAGAAGAGGCATGTCTATAGCTATATCAAAATCGATATCGAAATCTATATCTAGCTATCTATATACATATATAACAACTTAAAGTGTAGAAAGAGGGAATTAGGCTACATTTAATGGCCAGAATTAATTTTCCCTTTATCTCCTCTTAGAAATGTGTGCTTCATTCTTATTTTATGCTGATTCTTTCCTATTGGGGAATTTGGCTCTATTTATCTCACTTAGTTCTCTATAGTCAGCTTCTCTGTATATTTTGTAATTTGGCTATCTTTTTCCTTTTCGGCACTGATGGTTCTATAAAGCATTGGATTTAGCACAAAGCCAATTAAAAGCAGTGTAATTAGCTATGATTCTTTATGTTCTGTACAAATTGCACTTGTCTTTGTATGAAAAAGGCACTGCTAAATTCTCTTAAGCCTTCATCATTTCAGAACATGCACTTTCTGTGTCTGCTCGAACATTTGGTAGTAATATTTTCAGTCTTTCTCAGATTCCTTTTATTTGTAAAAAGTCCATGACTCAGAGCCATGCTTCTGGGCCACAGAAAGCAAAGAATCTGCATTGTAATGAAAACACAGCCCTTTGTGAAAGGGTTCAAGAAAATGTTTTTTACGGCAAATGAATAAATAACCTGTGAAAGTCTTCACAATTGAACATTATTAAGTTAAACAGGCTTATTAAGATTCATAAAGCAATTAGAAGCATTAGGCTGAATTCTCTTGTCATTTTCTTCTGCCTGTCCTCATATTAAAGTCAATGGGAACTGTATGCTTTTGGCCGTAGGCAAAATGTGGCCCATTTTGAATAAGAATAGCATCTGCAATTATACTAGCTGAGATAAAAATTAAAAGGTCCATCAATTCTTACACTTCAGAGCATAAGATTATAACCAGATGGTGCCAGAAAGTTTCTGCTGGGCATGAGGACTCACTAATGGACAGGTGCATTATGACAATTTTCTTTTGACCTCCCTTCTCATAATGTCTCACACACACACAGACGTGCCAAATATAGGACATCAAAACAAATGGGACATTTGCATTTTAACAGGACAAAAATCCCTCCATGGCCTAACAATATTGAGACTTAGAGATCCTAACAGGTGTGGGAAATTTCAATGAAAACATTTTAGAATTGCATCCAACTAATGGCAATGCAACTTATCTTAGACCTGGCTATTTTTGTTTTTACATGCACCCTGGTAATTTACCTTAATCTACATTCACCTCTGGACATAACAGTATGATAAGATCCTTGCGAGGGGAAAGGAAGAACAACTCATTGGAATTTAAAAACCTCTGCACCTAGATGTGAAGAATCAATTAACTGATACATATTCATTAAACGTCCAGTAGTTTTAGAACACTGGGTTTGTGAAAAATGTAGAAGAAAAATAAGATACCATATTTTACTTCAGGGAGCTGAAAATTCTTCTTTTGAGCTATGTGAGATTTGATGGTCTATAAATTTAATAAGGAATCCAGAAAATAAAATGTGGACTGAAGCAATCAGGAAATGCCATGATTGTGTACCTGAAATTGGGGAGAACTGCTAAAATGCCAAGAGATTCGTATTTGCTCTTATAAGTTATAGAGAACCTAAAACTAAAGTTATTTATTTTTATTTTTTAAAAATTCAATAAAAATTCCCAGGGTATTATTTTGTTAATTTCTGTTGTATTGTTATATATTTGCATAATTTCATATCATAAAATTAATGAAAAATGTTGTTCATGTTAATTTTTCTTTATACTTCAGACACCCTGAGGAGTACAGTTGATCCTTGAACAACAGAGATTTGAACTGTGCAGGCCCACTAATAACATGGATTTTTTTTTCAATAAATACAGTGCAATACTGTACATGTATTTTCTCTTCCTTATGGTTTTCTTAATACCATTTTATTTTCTCTAGCTTACTTTATTATAAGAGTGCAACATATAATACATATAGCATACAAAATATGCATTAATCAACTCCTTATGTAATCAGTAAGGCTTCTGTTCAACAGCAGGCTATTTCTGCTTAAGTTTTTGGGGATTAAAAAACTGTGATTTTTTTTTACTACAAGGGGCAGTGATCAGCATTCCCAACCCCTATGTTGTTCAAAGGTTATCTGTAGGGGCGCCTGAGTGGCTCAGTCGGTTAAGCATCTGCCTTCGGCTCAGGTCATGATCCACAAGGTTTCTGGGATTAAGTCCCATATCTTCTGCACGATCCTCAAGATCCTGAGATTGAGTCCAGAATCAAGCCTGCTTCTCCTTCTGCCTACCACTCCCCCTGCTTGTGCTCTCTCTCTCTCTGGCAGATAAATAAAATCTTAAAAAAAAAAAAAAAAGATCATCTGTAATATATTGTACTTATATTGGGGGAGTTTAATCAAACTTCTTTGTATGGATGAGATTAGTATAGTGCTGATTTTGTTTTAATAAATTATTTTCTAGAGAAAGCTAGTCATATATTCTTTTCTTTTACCCTCATAAAACCTTGCATTAGAGCATATATTCCCAACACTTAGTGCAAAGTTTCATAATTTATTTCTTTAATGCAATGACCTATTTTGCCACATCAGTAATCAAGGAATCTGCTCTAAGAATGTTGGTCTCTTTGGACAGATCATAGAAATTTAACACACATTGATTGTGTAATAAAAAAAAAGGATATTATTTTTAGTCTGCAGATACAATAGTTCAGGCTGAATGAAATAGACCTAGCATTGGGAGATGACTAATGGACCCTGCCTTCTTGGGATGTATATGACCAAGAAGTCATGCACATTCGACCTTGGCTGCATGAGATGTGTACTTATCACTCATATAAGCAATGCTCTTGTGCCTGTGATTTGATAATCCAAAAATAAAATGAACAACAACGACAAAAGAAATTTATATTTTGATTTGTCTATTTTAAAGTAACTGAAAAACAACAGTGATGACAAAATATCCTTCTTGAAGTGATGCATTTCTTGTAATGGAATATGATTACTAGTAGATTTCAATTTCTAATGCTGCTCTGCTTCTTGGAGAAATACTACGAAAAATTGTCTTCTTGCATATAATAGTAGTTCCTCAGGTAGGTATAAACATATTTGAATATCTCAGATTCCTTTAAACATTTCTACATCATTTTACCATGCTGGCCAACTTTATCTGGACAAATACCCTTTTTGTCCTTGTTAGGTAGGGATTATTTAATTTAGAAAAAAGAACTTCAGTTATTTTTTTACAATCTTAAAACAAACTGACTAGAACAAAATAATTTGAAAATTATATTTTATCATAAAAGCGATGTAATTTTTATTAATGCAGCTTCTATTTGGGTTTGCATATTAGGAAGTCATTTCATTCATTGTATTAAATTTCCAATGTCACAACACCCACAGATGTTTTTCACCTGAGCCATCCTAGGCCTTTTCACCCAATGCTACCATAATCAAAGTTGATTTTTAATTCAGATCTTTACACTTTATTTCTGTAAAACTTGCCTTTTCCATTCCATGCTGGTATTACAGTTGCCGGGTTCATTTAAAATCTTTATTTAGCCATCTATCATGTAAGCTGTCCCTCTCAGCTTCATTTAACTTCAGGCTTTAAAAAGCTGGTTTCAACGTATTCTTTTGTGATAAATTTATTTGAGAAAATAGATTGAAGTAGCTTCATAGCTCTTTACTGCATACCTCTCTTCTAGATTTCCATAGTTTAATGTCACACTTTAATAATGATTTTCAATTAGAGACAATTACATTTTCTTCAACTCACATAGTTTCATCACTTAAAAAAAAATGAAGGCTAGAGGTGCCTGGCTGGCTCAGTCGGAGGAGCATGCAACTCTTGATCTCCGGGGTCCTGAGTTGGGGCCCCACACTGGGTGTAGAGATTACTTAAACAAACAAAAATTAAAGAAAAAAATGAAGGCTTATACTTAACTTTGCCACTCATATTTTATGAAAACCAAGTTTTCATGTGTTAGCTAGATAAGAGAGATCAAATATAGTGAAATCTAGACAAAATTTGAGAAATGAAATTCAATCATAATCAGAAAAATTTAAATATAAAGGAGGCTAGAATAAACTGGAGTTGACATTTATTGACTCTGTATCTTTTTTATTTTTGCCAATTTGCTGAGCTCAAGTATTATATTTATTAGTAGTACTTTGAGTAGAGTGCAGATATGTTATCTGATAACTGGATGTACAATATAGGTATTATGTATGTAGTAAGAATAAGGTGATGAAAAATACTGGTGAAAGGCTTGGCAGAATCCATGTTTAACCCCAACAAAAAGCCTATTTTCTTGAATTCTTGAAGAACATTTTATAGACAGGGAATAAAATGGGCAAACGATGACACAAAATATCAGTTACATATGAATCTAAATTATTAATCTCCATTATTCTGAATAATTAAAATATTGAATATTTAGTAAAAAAAAAATCTTCCATGTCTTTAGAGCTTCTCAGATACTTGTCACATTTAAAACAAACTAATAATCTCTATTTTATTGAAATTAAATCTCAAAGCCTAGTATCATATAAATATGATCTTAAAACAAATTTTGATATCATTTTTTTACATGTTTTCACTAAATCCATATCGGTCTTCTTGGCATAAATTTGGGGAAATTGTCTGAAAATGTATTATTACTGGGGAGAAGGTATCTGGAGTTTGTGGGTGGGGAATAGTTATTAATAGGCCTGGAATCTGTTCTCTTCCTTAATCAGTCATTAAGGGGAGTGTCTCAGTTGTTGGGGGGAGATAAGGTGGCTTGATCAAATCTCATTGTAAACACGTTAATGATAGACTTCCTAGAAGAAAAGCTAATGTTTTAATCTAATAGGAGAGCTTATATCTAGGGCACACTTTTAGCCGGGTATACCTGGGCTGTCTGGGACTATTTATAGTAAACAAACTAGGAATCTATGATTAATGGGCATATTCCCCAGAAAACATTAGGCTCTATAACAATCTGAATACAAAATTATATTCTATGATTAAAAGCTGCTCTCTTTTGCATAAGTCATGTAGCCACATTAAAGACCTCATATGTTAAACTGCACTTCCCGATGCCAGGAGAAAGGACATGCGTGGGGAGCTGCATTAGCAGTACTGGACTTCTCTCTGATTCATCGGTGCCTCAATATTACCTCTATCTTTTAAAATGCTGGTAAATTACTGGCAAGATCTCTGATTCAGGTGAACATGACTTGACAACACAATAATTTGTAACCTTTCAGGTTTTTGAAAAGAGAGTATGGAACATAAAACTATAGAGGGTAGGTGTAATGGTGAGTCAAGTAATCATTTGGGGTACTTAAATCATGAACCTCAAATTAGCTAAATCCCACTTGTTTTGATTGAGCAGGTTCTATAGAGTAAGCGTGACATTAAGTATTGTCAGGGCAATGATTATGGATACAAGCGTAGTCTCTGCTTTCCAGCACAAGCTAATGAGAGATGGCCTCAAAAAACAACTCAAACTCATGGTAAAAGTGGACTCTATAATGAAGATGCTGTTGAAGATCAAGAAGGGAGGAGATGCATTATCACTGGAAAAGTCTCATGGAAGAATTATGACTTAGGTTGGGCCTTTATAAATGATTTTAGTTTGTGTAGGGTCAAAAACTGTTCCCTTCTTCCCTTCTAGGCATTTTAGCTGGTCTAATAATTAAATGATATAAGACAGATTAATAGGAAAAAAGCAAATTTCATATGTATGAGAACCCCAAAGACATGAGTGCCAAAGACAGGCAATTGAGGTTTATATGCCATCCAGAGCTAAGGAGAAGCAGGGAGGGGTTCTGGGGCCTCATAAGGGAGGAAGACAGTTCACAGGATGATGAGAACAAATGTTTGATAAATGAATGTTTGCCATATCATGCAGATAAATCTTCTCCACAAAAAGTTATCTTTAGTATTAGCTCTCTCTCTTGGTACAGGGCTCTATCTAAATTATCTTGGGCAGTGAAAGGGAAGGCAAACAGCTCTTTCTAAGTCTGTTGAGCCTTGATTGTCTTGAGCTCAAAATAATCCACATGCCAAAGTGGCATATTTTGGGTGAAACGTACTTTCCCCCCTCCCCCCATTTAACAAGTAGAGATGCAGAATAAAAGTGTCCCAGCTGGGAAGGGCTGTTAAGGTGAAGAGGAATGTATAAGACTCTAATCAGGAATTTAAATCACTTTTTAGCTCTGTTAAAATTTGCTTCTATGTATGATTTCTTTTTGAATGTTTACACCTAAAACTAAATAATATTGAGTGCATTTTTATTATATACATTTGAATTGCCTATGGGAATAGATCAAATAGGATATGGTATAAAATATTGACATTTAGCCAGTTATACCCCATATTAAAATCATTCAGACTTTTCATTCAGTTAAATGCATTATTGAGTTTATCAACTAAACAGCTCAGGATAACTCAGCAAATTACATCAATCACAAAGATATATCACAGAGAAACAATTTAATTTGTCATTTTGTTATCAATTAGGATATTCCTGTAATGAAAACCTAATCCAAAAAATAGATCGAATATAAAGGGGATTTAGTGATGCACATACCTGAATGGTCCAGAAGGAGGGATACAGTTTGGGTCAGTATGATTCACTCTCTCCTCTATAGCATCAAGTTCTCACTGTCCTTTGATCTCTTTGCACAGCCTTCTACAACATCAGGTTTATGATACAACTGTCTTCTTTCAAGTTGATAAAACGTTTGCATGAATTGCTACTGTGTCTTCTAGAAGGTTATGGATATTGACCTTGGGCAGTTAGAGAACAAGTAACAATTTTCCTAGCATATTATTAGTCTGAGTTAGTTCACTACATTGGTTTACCAGACCTGGATGACACCAGTAGATCACTGTGATATGTTTAGAACCATTAGGTTAACCCTTGGACCTGGGAGGAGGATCAATTGTCCCCCCACTCCCAGGACCATTCTGCAACTGTATCACTAATACCTAGTAGGGAATAGATGCCCTAAGTTTTGTAAAATAATCACAGTGACTGCTACTTGCATACTCCTTAAGCAAAATTTATCTTTTTAAGTGTAGTAGGCTTTGTAATAAAAATAAGAAGTGGGGAATAATTAAGTGAGCATCTAAATCTATCCATTTGTTTATTATCGATTGATCAATAAAAATATTAATTATTGATTTATTTGTCTAGATTGGCAGTAATATGTCCAACTAACTTTAATTCAATTTTAAAAATCTCTGTTTAGATTTTAAAATCCCTTTTCTTCCTCTTCAAGAATTTCATTCACTTTAGCATTGGGATACCCTTTAATAATCTATATATTATTGGTTGAAATGTGATCACCCATAGGCTTCTTCTGTCTAGAAGGCATGTTACTATACCCTGGCCCATATTTTGGATATTGGGATTGGCCACGTTAAAAAAAATGCATTTTTAACTTCTTTTGAAAAAGCAAAAGTAAAAATTGGAGTATATGAAAATAGTAGGCTCAGTATTCCACATGAAAATAATCATTTGGTGCTCAGTAGATATGCCCTTTAGAAAGGTTCTGAGTCCTCCAGTTTACTTCAGTTCCCAGAGTTTTGTCTTTTTAGTATTACTACTTTTTACTGTTTTCCCATTTCTCATTTAACACATTTGTCAGATTTGTGTAAAAAATCTGAATATCTCTAATCTAATAATACTTCCCACTTAATAAAAACAGTATCTTCCTTAAAATTGATTGATTGATTGATTCATTAATTTTTGTTTCCCTGGGAAAAATATTTATTAGATAACTTCTTACCAGGGATTCTATACAGATTCTGAAAGAAGATTCCATTCTAGTGCTCTTGGTATTTAATGAGAGAATATGGAAAGGCATAAGGCTTGAGAAAAAGGCACAAGTCTGAATTTAGTAAACATCACCTTTTAATATATAAGCAGATGAAGGGATAGAGCTCAAGAGAGAAAACAATGCAGAGGTTAAGTTAAGAGTTTCAAGAATGAGGTCAATAGACTAGAAGTGAAAAGCAAAAAAAACAATAAGAAATCCAAGTATGATTGAGTTTTGCACTTTTAGAGTCTTTGATGACTTTTCTTGAGAAAACCATTTTCAATGTATAATGGAGGTAGCAGCCAGATTGCTGTGAATCATGAAGTAACCATGAGGGAGAATATATTCTCCTAATTCAAGAAGAATGGCTAAGACGGAAACATGAAATGTTGAAGTAATGATTGCTAGAACAAAGAGGAGAAATAGAAGCCCCTTTATTTCCTAATAGGGAAGAACCAAGAAATTTACCCTTTGAAAGTACAAGGGGAGAATATAACTGATGGATGAAGGTCCATAAAAGGGGGGAAATATGGACATTTAGAGTACAAGTGGAGGAACAACTTTTTTTCATAAGACAATTAACCCTCCTCACCACTGAGGCTGGAGGGAAGGTGGTAAGACTAAATACAGATTGGATTGCTAACATAAGGAGACTGCAAGGAGTTGGAGAATTTTCAAGAAGATTATATTATCTCTGCATATTTAGAAACATCAATTCACCAAAAATGATCAAGATAACAGACTGAAGCAGATCTTTTAGAATATGAGATTGAAGTCTAAGAACTTTCAGATAAAAAGAGTGAGACAGTAATATAATGGAGGTGTCATATCAATGCTGAACTGTGTATCTTGGAGTATTATGGACAAGAAATATAGTCTAGTTTTGTGTAGGACACTGTTGTTTGGACTTTTGTGTTAGAAGTTGAAGCTGTATTGGTTGTAACAAATGTTCTATGGAAGGACAATGGTATAGCCTGTGGACTAGAAAAGCAGGTACTGTGATTGGCAATGCCTTTTATCATTGCATGAAAAGAAGTACTATTACCAAAGGAAGATAGCAGTACTAGATACAACAACAAAATACTCAATTTACAGATTTTTAATTTACAGTTTAAATGGTTAAAAATTTAAAAAGCTAACAAAGAGAACTTACTGTGTGCCAAAATTTTTCTAAACATTTTTATATTAGTGCACTTTCATTCCCCTGAAGTAGGCACTATTAATTCCTCATTTTACAGGTGAGGAACCGAGGCATACAGAGATAAATCATTTGCTCAGCAAATATTTTTTTTTAAAGATTTTATTTATTTATTTGAGAGAGGGAGAGAGAGAATGTGTGTGTATGTGTGTGTGAGTGTGAGAGAGAGAGCACAAGACGGGGAGAGAGGCAGAGAGAGAGAAATAGAAGGAGAAGCAGACTCCCCACTAAGCAGGGAGTCTGACACAGGGCTTGATCCCAGGACCCTGGGATCATGACCTGAGCCAAAGGCAGATGCTTAAACCGACCGATCCACCCAGGTGCCTCCAGAGCAAAGATTTAAAATCAGGAAGTCTAGATCTAGAGTCAGTGTTTTTCAACTACTACCTTATTTTCTCTTTCCCTCTGTCTCTCTGTCTCTCTCTCCCTCTCTCTTCTCTTTCATAATATTTTAGGGAATGAAACAATTATTGGAGATGTAAAATTATTGCCAGACATTTTTTAATGATTGAAATTGAATCATTCTGTATAGTCAAATGCTTTTTTTCCAGTGGTGTTCAGGAACTGATTCTTATCTTATGTAAGATAAATGGCTTCTGTGACGGAGGGATTCAGGTTCTGTTGGGAATATAAAGCAGAAAAACAAGGAGAAATGCACTGGGGAGGGCTAGCAACAGAATCATTGGATTGTTGGCTGATACTATACAGATTGCATAGGAAAGGAAATGCACACAAGGGAACAGGGATAGTTTTGAAGAAAATTGTGGGTCAAAGTATAGGAAGACTAAAAGGAATAGGAACCAAGTGAACTGTTAAAATAAGAGGGAAGGAGATCAGAGATTTTTCTTTTAAGCATGGAAAATTATGATAAAATTCATGTTGTAGCTATGGATATAGAAGCTATGGTCATTGAAGTAGAAGAAGTAAAGACACTATAGAGGGAGATTATTGAATTGACGCTGGATTTTTATTTGGGGTTGTTTGAAAAAATACAGTTATGTAGAACTTGGTGGCAACTAAAGCAGTTTGTTTCGCTGAAAGAAAATTCTGTATATCCATAGGATGACTTAAAATCCGATTCTGTAAATCTGTAACTTTTGTTCATTGGTACATCTTCTAATGATTATAGTAACAATTAAAAAAGTCTGTTTTCTTTGTTGTATGAAAGCTTTAAAGGTAGAGAGAAAGTATTTCTTTAACTTTGCTTTGTACAAGCTAAGCACACACATTTGCTCTTGCCTAGGTTTGATGTTATGATTAACACAGTGGAGGGTAAAATGGTGATGTGGGAAGACAAATCTTTGGATATAGATAAACCTGATTTTAAAAACTTATTCTATGATTGGTCTTAATCTCTCTCAGCCTCAGTTTACTTGTTTTATGAAGATTATGGCAGACAGTGTTGATTGTCTATCCAATAACAACTTTTTACTCCCTTCTAGCTAACAGAACCAATATCCCACAATAAAGGTCAAATATACTACAAACTCACTTTGTTAGGCTCCCTGGTATCTGTAGTTTGGCTCTCAGACTCAATCATGGCCAGTTATCTTGAGAGGGCTGTGTGGTGGAAGTCTTTTAGAAAAGATGGTTCATGATAAACCAGAGAAATTAAGAAAAAAAGAACTGTCTTTGTTCCCTGTGTGCTTTGGACAGTGTCTCGGGTGGGTTTGATGCTGGGTATTTCTGCAGCATTATATGAACAAGGGGAGATATTACTGATATGCTAAGGATGGGAAGTTGAAAATAACCCGAAATAGCTACCTCAAATATATTGCTAAGTGAACTCATTGTACATTTTATTGTAATCCACTTTTAATAAGATACTTTATTCCTTGCAGGCAAATATCCTGATAAAATAATTTACATGAAAAAGGGAATGTTAATTACACAAGTAGCACAGTTGATATTGATTATTTAAAAAGGATTTTTAGGGTGTCTAGATGACTCAGTCGGTTAGGCGTCTGCCTTCGGCTCAGGTCCTGATCCCGGGGTCCTGTGATCGAGTCCCATGTCGGGCTCCCTACTCAGTGTTCCCTGCTCAGTGTTCCCTGCAGCGGATCCCCTGCCCTGCTTCTCCCTCTCCCTCTGCTGCTCCCCCTCCTTGTGCTCTCTCCCTCTCTCTCTCTGTCAAATAAATAAATAAAATCTTTTAAAAAATTATTTTTAATCTCTTTTATGTAATACAGATTTAAATACAAGTTACAAAAGTAGCCTGTACAACTCATCATGTCATCATGACCTACATGCTATCTAAAATTAAATGATTAATTTGAATTGTAAAGCAATATAATGTAATATTGGCTGATAATAAGCCATTCAGGGAAAAAAAATCAAAAAGGTTCTGAATTAAACAAGAAAGTGTAGTGGTTGAGTGGTTGTATTTACATGAATTTAAAGAGAAGGACATATTCTCAGTCAAACTTATTAAAGAGTTTTGATTAAAAAAATAAGGAGATTAAATAGATAACTAGATAGATCAATCTATCAATCTTATGGTAAGTGTTTTTATCACACAAAAACACAAAAAGAGAACAGGAGAAAATTTTGACAGAAAAAAAAAAAGAAAAGCAAGGATATAGCTAGATAAATCTACCTTTAAAAATTACTGCAAGGTGCTTTTTCTGTTCTTTTTTTTAATTAACAACATCTAACTCTTCCTAAATAATGGCTATATATTTTCATACACTGTTAATTTACAAATAAAGGTAAGAAAATGCATCATTTATCATTTATCATCATTTAATATATGATTGAAAATTATGTTATTTGTATTGAAAACTAAATATTTTTCTCTCTTTTTAAAAATATCTCATCCTACCTTTTAAACACAAACTTATGACACAATTAACAGTGACACTTTTACTCCATACCTTTGAAGTGGAAAATTAGAATATGGTTAAAGGCTCTGTGTTACACAACAACCTTTTTAATGCAGAGTAAATGTGCTATTTGGGGGCCTCCAGCCCACTTGTAGGAAGATGATGGCCTAATCATTTCAGGGAAAATGTCAGAGTGTTTTCCCAGCAGATATTGATAATAACACAGCACAGCTGCAAATATAAATTCCTCCATTCTTTCAGCTATGAGTTGAGCCCTGAGTCAGTTTTACTTCCTTCCTCAAGCTCTTTGAAATTTGGGGTTTGACACATAAAAATTGGTCCATACCCCTATTAAACTGATAGATATTATACAATAGGATTGATAAAGACAAGATTACTACCTCCCCTAAACATTAAGCTCCAACCTATATTGAATGTTTGTAATTGTAAACTTATTGATATTGGTAACTAAAATGCCTCCTTCTAGGATAGATAATTCACATATTCCTCATACCAGTGTCTAGCAAAATCAAGTAAGAAAAAGTATGCTCCCATGGAAACTTTAGAAGACTAAGTTCCCTATTTTTGCATAAACACCTTTAAGGGATTTATTTATGAGCCCAGGAAAACCTTGAACTCGACTTTAAATTGATTACTTAACCTGAATGTTTGAAAGTATCTAATATATATATATATGTATATATATATATTTTCAGGGTAAGAAATGACACTCACTAATTCTTTACCTCCTAGAGTCGTATACATATAATAGTTTCTTTCAATATATATGAGTTAATTGTGTTTGCATTGGAGAAAAGCTTAAAGTCATTGAATTGTTTTATTTTTTTATTTTTTGAGTAATTTCTATACCCAATGTGGAGATCAAACTCACAATCCCTAAATCAAGAGTCCCATGCCCGACTGAGCCAGCCAGGCACCCCTGAATTGTTTTATTTTAGAATTAAATATTTTAATGTTGAATGTAACTTTGTGTCTAAGAATGAATTATATAGATTTTTATTAAGGCAAAATTTGTTGACTAATATTCAAGATATATATTAGAAAATATTTTTATATAGCCTTCCATGTCCTACCTTTCCAGCCAGACATGGTTCACGGTGAAATGAGCCTTTGCTTCTTATTTTTGTTGACACATGATTTTGAAATTTACTTATTGACTGCTAGATGGAATAAATGAGTTAAGAGAGGTGCGAGTTGCAGAGGTTATTCCCTCAAACCGTTAAATGCAAACCATGTATGGAGCTCTAAAATCCTCTCTGATTACCCATAAAAAATATTGTTTATATTCATATTTTTTCACTTAAACTATATTTTACTGCTTTCTTTTTCTAGCTGATTTAAATCCAATCTTCTTTCATATCACTTTTTATAGTAATTAAAATGGTATTGAGCACTTTAAAAGTGCTTAATATATTTGTGTTGAATTGAATGAAGAATGCCATAAAATGGAATGGAGAATTGATCCAAGAGGCAAGGGCTATTTTCTGTTCCTGATTCTGCCTCTAATAAACAGTATATTCTCTACTTTTGTCTTATTTTTTGCTATTACTATTGTTTTGACTGGCTTTGCCTTAAAAAAAATCTTATATGTAGGCTGGGTCTGTAATCTAAGGACTTACGTTGGCTGCTATTTTGTTAAATATTACCTCTGTTATGTCTGTTCTAATAAAAACTAGTGAAAATCCTAAGAGAGGAATTTTAAGAGTCTTGATATGTTCTCTAGGTCATTTAATTTATTTTTTTAAGATTTATTTATTTTGAGAGAGAGAGAAAACGGGGAGTGGGGGGGTGGCATAGAGAGAAAGGGAGAGGATCTCAAGCAGACTCCCCGCTGAGCGCAGAGCCCAGCATGGGGCTCCATCTCAGGACCCTGAGATCACAACCTGAGCCAAAATCAAGAGTTGGAAACCCAACTGACTGAGCCACCAAGGCACACCATTTAATTTACTTTTTTATTTGAAAATTACCATTTATTTTTGGGCTGCATTCTCAGATAATGGTGGATCTTCATCTTCCACGTTACTATTTTGTTTGTTTGTTTGTTTCTAATATATTCATCCTAAATTGTTGAGTAGAAGTGGGGTGGAGTTGAATGTGATCTATCTTGATCATAGAATTCTTACAATTCCATTTGTTATTCTGTTTATTCTCTGCCATTATTCAAATGTTACTTTTCTCTTTTGGCAATTCTGTCATTTGCATTTGTAACTAAAACCATGAACATTGAAATCAGCCATCCTCATTTTATTTTCTTGAACTATTCCTCACACTCAGCCTGATGAGACAATAAATGGGTCAGTCTGGGCCCATTCAAAACATCTATTTAGTCAAAAATTTCATTCCAAAATCAGTCTTCTGAAGAGAGTAATTCTACCCAGAAGTTATGGTATCAGTTCACCATCTAACTATTGTGATCCTACTTAGCCACCCTTCAGTTGTTGGTGGGTTCATTGATTTTTTTTCTTAGATCCCTAATTCCATACATTTCTGACACCTGCTATTTCATAACATATTTAATAATTGTTTCTCATCTACAATAATTGTCACTTCAAAATTCACTTAAAAATCTCCCTTTTCTTTATATCTAATTAAATCTTTTGTAGCTACTCCATTCATTCAGGGAAACTTTCTTGCTATCTTTTTATGATTACCTCTCTATCTGTAAACTCTCAAGAATTTTCTGGGTCAGACTTTCTCTATAGAAGTCACCCCATTTATTTAAAAAAACAAAACAAGGGGCACCTGGGTGGCACAGTCAGTTAAGCTTCTGACTCTTGGTTTCGGCTCAGGTCATGATCTCGGGGTTCTGAAATCAAGCCCTGCACCGGGCTCCATGCTTAGTGTGGAGTCTGCTTGAGATTCTCTCTTTCCTTTGTTCTGCCCCTCCCACTCATGCTCTCTCTCTCTTTCTAAAATAAATAAATAAAACCTTTAAAAATAAAAAAATAATAAAAATAAAAAACAAAACAAGTTAAACAACAACACAAAATTAGTCTCTTAATTTTTGACACCTGTCTGAGCCTCATTCATTCTTCTGGATCCTATAATTGTTTATAGTGCATAAGATATCTTGTTTTTTATCAATCTTAAAAAATATATAATTATATATTTAACATAAGATATCTTTTGGCGGGTGCCTGGGTGGCTCAGATGGTTAAGCGTCTGCCTTCGGCTCAGGTCATGATCCCAGGGTCCTGGGATCGAGTCCCATATTGGGCTTTCCGCTCAGCAGGGAGCCTGCTTCTCCCTCTGCCTCTCTCTCTCTCTGTCTCTTATAAATAAATAAATAAAATCTTAAAAAAAAAAAAGATATCTTTTGGCATTACTCCTGTGATTCTTTTCATGTATGTTTAGTTGGACTCTAATAGACTCTTCCTGAGTATGCCCCTATCTTTTTAAATATACTCACCAGATTCCTTCTTTGTTCTTTCCAATGCTAACACCATCTCCCGAGCCATATATTTCTTATGTTCATTTGAAACATGTTTCAGTTTCTTCTGTTTGTTGCTTAACATTCTGTACTGTTCCCATGCCAACCTGAATCCCATTACCAAGGCATTTTAAATACAGAAGTACAGGCCTTCTCTACTGAGTATAGGCTTTGCTTTACTAATATATTGCTCATCAGATTGTGAAAATGTCATTCAAATTTTCCTTTACCTTGGTCAGTTTGCATGCTGAAATTCTTATTAAAAGTGCTTGTTGTACATCTTACTCAGTGATTTATAAAATTCGCCATAATCCAAGTTATCAATATGTAGGACCATGAATATACTATGGTGATAGCAGTTAGAATTTAGGTTAGATGTGCAGAGATCAAAGCCTAGACACAATTACTGGGATACTATGTCCCTAACAATGTTTAAAAAATGAAGGAGAATTGATTTTCATGTTATGATTTTAATGACAAAATAACATTTATTGTTATATGGCACCAAATATTAAAATATGAAAAATACCTGCACTATTAATCCAACTCTTGTAGCACATAAATCTACCTTTAAAAAATCCTCACCCTTCGGGCTCCTGAGTGACTCAGTCAGTTAAGCATCTAACTCCTGATTTTGGCTCAGGTCATGATCTCCGGGTCATGGAACTGAGCCCCGCATCAAGCTCCATGTTGGGTGTGGAGCCTGCTTGAGATTCTCTCTCTCCCTCTGCCCTCTGCCCCTCCCTCCATCTTCACTCTCTCTCTCTCAAAAAAAAAAAAAATCCTCACCCATCTCTGTTCAGTGTTAATGGAAGTCCTAAAGGGAAATGAAAACCTTTATTTTTTTTTTCAGTATAAGCCCCATTTAATATGCTGCAATATATATATATATTGCATATATATATATATATATATATATATATATATTCAACCAATATAACAAACAGCCTTAACCTTTCCACCTGCTGCTTCAATCCCAAATATCCATCCCTATGTTTAATCTTATAGCAAATTTTGTTGGGAGCTTAGGATAACATAATAACTTTCTACCAATTTCTACCCAACAGAGAAATGGTAGTAGAGACTAAAAGGGTACCGAAGGCAGTATTGTCTTCAGTATTGGACCTGTACTGGAGAACATGGTTTAAGACTCCTATTGAAAATGATTTTGGCTCATCACTCTCCCTAAAATCATTAGACTAGAATTTAGCGCCCACCTGTTCACAGATATTCTGACTACTATAGCAAGCCCATTAACACGAAGCAGTGAGGGTAACTCTCTCCTTTCCTCCTTCCCCTCTACCTGGATCTGAGACTCCCCTCCCTTACATGAAGACAACAGGCAGCCAGGCATCATCAGCAGTGGGATCACACAACAGCAGACAGCCCAGGGGGTGCTCTCCTTTCCCCAAAGGCAGGGAGTGTCACACCATAACATGTGCCAGGCTAGGAAATCTCCTTTTTCCTCTGGGCCCCAAGTTCCTCTCTCCAACATCAACAGACAGGTGACAACAAGCGGGATCCTGCAACAAGCACCAGCCGGGCCTTGGTAGCTTCTTTTTCCTGTAGGCTGGAGATTCTTTTCCTGTTTCTTGGGGTACCAGGTGGCCCAGTCTGGAGAAATTCCATCTGCTCCCTCAGGCAGGAAGATCAGGGACGAGTGAGAGCCCTAGCACCACCAGATAAATCAAGCACAAAAACATAGCACTTCAATGACTCTGAAAATTAAATTGCTGTTGGAACCATAGCCCACAAATGTAGGCCAGAACCTGTGTATTAAAGATACAGTTAAAGATTTAAGTAAGACCCAGAATTCCTTAACAAAAGAAAACAAAATCCATATATGAGAAAATAACTCTTTACACAAAAAAACAGGAAAATCATAACTTGAATGAGAAAAAGCAATTAACTGATACCAACACTTAAATGAATCAGATACTAGAGTTATCTGACAAGGTGGAATTAAAGTGACCTTAGTTTGCATTTAGTTTGTTCTGAAGTCCACATGCTACTGGGGCTACTAGGGCTCCTTGGCATGAATACATTCCTTAAAGTGGTAGTGGGATTTTCCCTGCATGGATTTGCTTTTCTTGGGTCTTAATTACTATCATTCTGGAAAGGATGATGAACAAGTAATGAGGACTGGTGAGATAGGGCTTAAATTAAAGGTAGGGTGAAACTTGCCTCCAGGACTTCATTCTCAAAATGTAGTCTGAGAAATAGGCAGGCGCTAAACATTGTGGGGGTTTGGGGGGGTGGTGGTTTGGGGAGGTTGTTTGTTTTTTTGATGCGGATAGGGCATCTCTGCAACATGTGGAAACACGGTAGCAGAATAAAGAGCCCCAGATTAAGTTAAATCTGGACTTTTGAGAAATCAAATAACCACCTATTTACTTTCTGTGTTGTACTTACATGCTTCTTAAAAGTAGCAATATGTTCTCTGTGATCATGGTAGTGATTTAAAGGAAAGATCTCGGACTGTATTTGGAAAAAGAGATAAGATGCATTTAGGGGCGCCTGGCTGGCACAGTTGGTAAAGCTGCTGACTCCTGGTTTCCGCTCAGGTCATGATCTCAGGGTCCTGAGATCAAGCCCCGCCTCGGGCTCCGTGCTCAGTGTGGAGTCTGCTTGAGATTCTCTCTCTCCCTCTGCCCCTCCCCCTGCAAGCTCTCTCTCTAAAAAATAAATAATCTTTTAAAAAAGGCATTTAATCAGATGTCTAAATGCACCGATGAGGATCTACACAAGAGTCTCAAAAATTCTAGGAAAAAGAGAATAAAACTTAACTTCCTATTCAAAGCAGCAGGGAGTTCTGCAGCTACTGCAATTTAATTTATTGACAGACATGTAATTTCGCAGCTTGTTGAAATTGGGACACATATAAAATTATGAGAGAATTAAATAATCCCATAGAATGGATTTTTTTAATAAAAAAGTACATTCAACCACAAGTGAAAATGCATTTAAAGTCAAAAGGACTGCAGAAAAATTGAAAAACCAGAGATTTTTTAGGTAAGGGAGTAGCAAATTTATTTTTCATTATTCCACATCTACAAAATGGGAAAGGTGCTTTAGATTTAGCTCAAGGCCCATTTTTACTAATAAACCATGGTCCAGACTTATAATTCTGTATTATCCTCTTTCATTGGAATGGTTCCTACACTTTTGTTTTTATCTTGTGCTTGACTATCCTCAGGCATCCACATTTCCTTGTGCTATTTGGCTTGCAGGGGGTTATTTCTGGGACAGGAACTCTTCTCACAACCTGATATTTTTTAGTCCCTTATAATCCTTCAGCGTTGTTCAGTCCATGCCCTGCTAACCATTAATGCTTGTGACATTTTGATTGATTGATGCCAGTTTAAAAAATACAAGGAAGACAGAACCTTTCTTCTGAAGATGATTCGGCCATTCCTTTCAGTTTAATATTTGCCCTCATCCCCATCCCATTTACAAGCTTTCCACTTCTGGAACATTAACACTGAACTTCCCAGGAAATAAAAAGTGGCTGCTCATTTGAAGTTCTTAAAAAGCATTCCATTGGGATTATTTACCAGGCCATTTTAAGCACTCATTTAGAAAACAGGCATAGAATAATTCATTTGGAATCATTCTAATCATTGTAGAGCAGTCCACAGTCCAAATATTCTCAAATTCTCAAATACTCAGCATCATTAGGTATACCTCCTTCAGCATCTAAACATCAGTGAAATCATCTGCTGAGTCATTAAAATCGAGTATTAACAACAACAACAACAAAAGATAAAATGTTGATGTACTTTCAAAGTTTCCTGTAATGAAAGCTGAATTTTAAACTTTGTGTCTAATTTGTTCCCATTTGATACATATGAGCTCCTGGCCTCTAAATGGCCTTTAGAGTTTGCTCAGTAGCAAACTTCAGAATTTACTACCAATTGATAGCATTTTTAATTTAGTGAAGCAAAACTGTAATGCAATAGTGTCCCTAAAGAAAAAGTAGTATCGTTACTTTGCGGGTGTTAAGTTACTCTAATGAAATCAATTCCAATTTATGCCAATTTGTTATAAATTATAACTTTCTTTAAAGCCTAAATGTTTAGCCGCCTGTAATAATGGTATCTCACACTTCCACTCAGTGTCCTGGCTAAAGGGATTGATAACTGAGAAGTGATGCTCAGATTCGGGGGCTGCGAAGGGGGGGGTCACAATGTTTGCCTTGAGTATACAGAATATTAACAAATAGACCTTTCCTTTTTGCTTTTGAGAAATGCAAGAAAACCTTTTCTTCCAATAAATACTAATAACAAAGCCAAGAGTCACGGGAACTGCTGGTATTACTGAAAACCAGGGTAATGACAAAGCTGTGCTCATGTGTCCTACCATTCACTTTTTTAAAAATGCTGCCGCTGTTCTGGGATGGGTGTTTAACCTGAAAAGAACACACGGTTTAATGTTTTCAAAGGCTAAAATACCATAAACTGTGTTGAACGTGAATAAAAGTTAAAAATTCTGTCATTTGCAGTATGTTTGGGCACTTGGCATAAAGATATAACGATGCTGCTAGTGCCATTGGAGCAAGTAATTGATTAATCTTGTGGAGATTTCTACTCACCTAGCCAACAATGGAACGTCACAATTACACTGCTAGGTAAATTATTTCTCCAGAAGTACCCAGGAGGCAAAGCAGAAGATGGAAGATTCTGGCTTTTCAACTTCTATCACACAAAATGTGGTTAAAATGGTTTTATTTCCCTCATAACTTGTTGCCTATAAAAATTGGTGGATAGGATGGGCGCCTGGGTGGCTCAGTTGGTTAAGCGACTGCCTTCGGCTCAGGTCATGATCCTGGAGTCCCAGGATCGAGTCCCGCATCAGGCTCCCTGCTCAGCGGGGGGCCTGCTTCTCCCTCTGACCCTCCTCCCTCTCATGCTCTCAGTCTCTCATTCTCTCTGTCTCAAATAAATAAATAAAATCTTTAAAAAAAAATTAAAAAAAAATTGGTGGATAGGAGCAAGATTACGCTCTTCTAATGGAGACTTCTCTCTTGTAAAGGGTGATACTCCCCTCGTTCTTCCTTAAATAGTGGTGGTAGCCCTCTGCCATGTGCTCAATGGCCTTAATTAAGCTTTTCTTGCTGCTGAAGATCATTTCAGGTGGCAATGCACAAGCTCCTTCACTTCTTTCAAGTAAAAATGAGTAAAACTTAATTTAGTACATCTCACCATTTTAGAAGAAGGTGCATACACAAGCTCTAAACTCTTACCATCATATATATATATATATATATATATATTAAGTAGGCTCCATGCCCAGCATGGAGCCCAATGCCAGGCTTGAACTCATGACCCTGAAATCAAGACCTGAGCTGAAATCAAGAGTCAGAGGCTTAACTGACTGAACTGAACTGCCCAGGTGCCCCACATCCAAGATTTTCTGATGGAGAAGATAAGTCCATCAGTCTCAGCACCCCTCACCCCAGTCCACTCTCCTCTCTAATGCCTTTCTGAATGTGATTGTTGAGAGAGTATATGTTGCTTCTTTCTCCATAAACATGACCACCTAAGTGCCCTTGCAAAGGAGTGCCACGTGCTGGGGAATGCAGTCCTCAGGATCTTAGCTTCTTGAAAGCAACCCCAGCGGGAGTTTACAATCAATCTACCACAAAAGATTAACTTTCAAAATATTAAATGTGTGTCATCTTTCCTCTAAATTATCACAGTATGTTTCATATACCTATTTCATGTCATTTGAAACATTTCTTAGTGGCAATATAGAATAAAATAATCTCCAATCATTAGTTAATCCTATAGCAGTGCACAGCTTCTCCCAGCAAAGATCTATACTGATCACTTCAAACACATAGGACCTCACAATATAACAGAGAAGCAAGTCAGGAAACCAACAGGTACACATTGTGATAAAAGCTGTGAAAGGAGGACATGATAAAAGTTGTTATGAGCGCTCTGAAAGAAACGACATGGTAACATGACAGAAGTTAGGAAAAATAGGTAGCTTTGATTTGAGAGTCAGGGAATGACTGAGGAAGGAAATTTAATCTAAGACCTAAACCGTGGCAGTAGGCAAAGAGGGTAAACAGAGTTCTAAGTAGATGTCATAACCTGACTTGGAGAAATTACACTGGCCACTATGTGGAAGATGAGTCAGTGTGGGTGGGTGTGTATTAGGAGAGGGGAAGGGACAGAAGGTTTATGAACTATTCAATTAGGAATGTGGTGTAATCTTTGAAGCAAGGATGATGGAAGCTTGGATTGAAGTGTGGCATCAGACAAGTCGAAGGATGGTAGGCTGGAGTTACGGTTTGGATGTAGAACCATTGGTACTTCCTGAGGGATTAGAGATATGGAAGAGGGAAATGTCAAGTTGATTTCAAACTCTGGTTTAAATAACTGTTAACTTTGCAGATACTCTCAGCCCCAGTGTAGAGTCACAGGCAGAGATTCTGTGAGGTAAGGAATTCCCAGAGTTAAATCTTAAGCCTGAGATGTTTTGAGCAGAGAGAAGATGGAAGAGGAGAGGAGAGATGAAAAAGGAATATGGGAAAGGACCCATGACTAAATCCTCTTAATACTGAACGGGTACGATCTGTAGGAAGAGTCCTAAAATATCCCGAAAAAAGAAAAGTGTAAATACATTACTACTTGAAGAAAAATGCCTCTAGCTATTTCCAAATCCCTTCAGTAATTATTGTTATGATTATTGCTTGGTAATGTTGTGAATATTTTTAAGTAATTTTTCAGCAAAGGTAATTGCATGTTATATTTTCTATCTTCTCATTTTGGAAAATTATCTTTCCACTGTCTTTTCATATAAATTACAGGTTAGTAGCAATATAAAATCCAGAGTCCATATAGTTTCTCCCAATGATTTTCTGTACATTGTCCTAGCAATTGATTGTATTGGTACAAAATGGAAATTTATAGATTAAATTGAATTTAGTGCTTTTACAGACAATTTGGCCTCCTTACAACTTTTGAAGAAATGTTCTGAATAGTTTAAATAACACTTAACTCACAGTATCTTGGCATTTATGTCTGATCATTATCTTTGTTTGGAACTGTATGAATCTTATAACATGAGATCTCTAATCTAATTTTATATCTAAGAAAATTTATTCAGTTATTGTTTCAGGACCATATCTTCTTCATTCTTGGACAGATTTAATTCATGTTTTAAACACTTGAAACTTATTTTCCATCATATTTTCTCTCTTAGCCCCTATAAAAAAAATATGTTCCTATAGTCTCAAAATATTCTCAAATTAATTGTCTATATTGCTGATAAAGTTTTCTATTTTAAGATCTTTCAGTTTTTAAATTAAGGTTTTATTTTACTAGTATGGATTTTACTTCATTGGTTTTTTATTCAAAATATTTTTAATAGAGTATATTTTATATAGGTATTTTTGAAAAATTTGCTTCTGTTTTATGAAGGAAATGTTTTCAGAATTACTTCTGAGCCCTGTAAATTTGAAATGTCTTCTAATGCAATGACTACTTTTTCACTGATCTGAAATTTATTTTTCTATTTAGCCTCATATGCACAATGGTATCATTATGTGCATTTAGATGCTGACTTTGCATCCCCTACCCAGCTTCTCCTTTTTTCCAGAAGAGAAGCTAGCAGCTTCCTAATCTGGGACATAAGCCACTACTCCTTAGCTTTACCGTGTGCCATGCGTTGATATATGGACAGAGGCAGGGATGTAAACTGGGTTCTAGAATAAGTTCTGATTGAGACTTAGCTCCTCACATTTTAGAGATCAGGAAACACTGGAGCACAAATGTCTGCAATTAAGGAGAGTTTAATGTGATCTATCTCATTTAAAGAGCCAAGATAGAAGATAGCGAGAAACACAGAACCCATCTGTTAAAAGCAAAAGGAAAAGTGGGTTTCTGGTCAGTATCTTGTGTTTCTTTCTAGGTCGCCCATGTCTCAACCTCTCTGCATCTGCCTATTTCAACTTTGTTTAACCTTCAGTGAAATAGTGACTAAGAACACGTACCAATATGTGTTAGGCTCCTACTTCATCCTTTAATCTATGATCTTGAGAAAAACTTTTAGCATCTCTTAATCTCATTTTTCTCATCAGCAATAGAGAATAGTAATTCTATTTTCACCCTAGATGTAAGGAGAGGTTTAAATGGAATATTTATATAAGTTATTTACTTGATTAAATTCAGTAAGTTACTAATATGATTGCTATTAACTGTAAAAAACAATAATGTTGATAATATTCTAAAATATATTTTAAAATAAGCATCATTGTAATCAAAGTATCAAAATGTCAGATGTTAGTAGTCCAGTTAAACTTGATTAAATTCATTCTTATGGTTCCAAAGAGTGGTATTAATCCATATGTTAAATGAAAATCTGGTTATAAAATAATATATATTATATAATAATAATTATGGAAATAAAAAAGTAAACTTCTGCATAGAAACAGAGTCTAAAAGAAAATACACTGTGAGATAATGAGAATAAAATTACTTACATTTTATTTGATTTTTAATACTTCTTCAATTTTCTTTCATGATATTATTAAGCATTATTAATTGAGGTGATAAAAGAGAAGGTCCTGGGAGATTTACTCCCTTTTCTATGTTTTCATATATTTCAGAATCTCAATAGGACAGTGAGTAGTTTTATACAAGCTGATTCTTAAACAGGAATATAGTTAATACTGTTCAGATTTAGGCAGCTACTGGATGAAATATCCATTCTTTATTTCAGGGAGGATTTAAACTTTGGCTGAAAGTAGATTTTAGAAATTTATTAGAACAAAACTCAATTAATGACAAAGTGTAGCAGATAGTTGGAGCGATCACAGTTTAGACTCCAGGTTGAAAATAGACCGCACCAGAACCCATAGACAAAACAGGGCTACAAAAAACATGGGTAGATGAAATAGTGTTCTGCATTTGTTCAGACCATTTAGCCAATTCAGAAACTCTTTGAAAAACTACTCAATTCTTCAAAAGTTATTTGCATAGAGACAATCACTTATAATATCTCATTATTCAAATTGATTATGCAACATGCTCAGCACTCTCATATTGGTGAATGTCTATTTGTACCTTATCAACAAAGTTATGTACTATAGTGTCAGACATTTTTCTGTTTCACTGGCATGGCAGGATAGATGGCTGTAAATAATGGAGTATGTTTAGAAGAGTGAGTGAGAAACGTTAGGATTATTTGTAACTGAATTCTGTAGTTTGGAGAGTCAGTCTTCCTTAACCACATTGATCATTTATCAAGAGTATGAGCAGGACTTTTTGCAGATCTGGGGGAAATTATTATATTATTTTTTATTTATATTTATATTTATTATATATATTATATTTATATTATATATATATTATATATAAATATAAATATATATTATATTTATAATATTATTGTATTATACCCTCTAGTCCATCCACATTGGATGGAAATTGGCAAGATTTCATTTCAAGAAAACTTATTTCTCCAAGGCCAAATAATATATGGTAATGACATGTGCTTCATCCTGTATTAGTGCTAGGAAGAATCAGACTAGCAAAGTAGGCATGCTCTGAGAGTAGTGGAAAAGCTCGGAGTTTCTCATCTGCTAAAGAATGTCTCCACACTTCTCATCTACTGGAAGGTACACATTAGTAACACAACCAAGAATTCACATATCTTTTGCTGTTGTTTTGTTTTTTGTTTTTGTTTTTGATTTCAGAAAACATGGCACAAATAATCAAATATGTAAGTTGGGAGGGAGTTGGAAGATAATTTTGGCTACCAATCTCATTCTGTTTATGAAAAAGTGGGGCCAAGAGGAAATTATTGCTAAGTCAGTGTATAATTAACTTCTTGATGGTAAGATTACTCAGGACTTCTGTCTGCCAGGTAATGAGCATTCTATCCTTCCTTATACACAAGCTAATTGTCAGATGTCTGTGTGTATGTCTAGATGTGTGTTCTTTGGTATGCATAGAGCAGTTTTTTTTCTCCTTTTCTTTTTTTTTTAAATATAACTTGACATTCTTATTGACATCAGTAGTTTAAAGTCTCATTCCGGTCTGTGTCAGGAACTTAAATTTTATTACTAACAAATAAAAGCTAACAATCCTCTTACCCAATAATATCTCCTTATTTCCACAACTACAATATAGAGTACTTTCCATGGCGTTTAGTTATGTAGTTTATACATTGTGAGTTTATCTAAAAGATATTCAAAATATGTATTCATTAATATACTGACAGGCTTATTATTTGTGAGTTTAAAACTGGTGGCCCAAGTCAAGTGGATCACATGTTCAAAAGAATGTAAACTCTCATAGTTGGAGAGGTTCTAGAAGGCCCAACTCCCTCTGAGACTAGAAAGATGGTGATTTTCTTGGGATTGCATAGCATGTGATGACTACCTCTCAGTCAGAACTCATGCAGCTTGTCTACTTATACATTTTACTTTCTTTTTTATTATTTTTAAAATTTAAATTCAATTAATTAACATATAGTGTATTATAAGTTTCAGAGGTAGAGTTCAGCGACTCATCAGTCATATATAACACCCAGTACTCATTACATCACATGCCCTCCTTAATGTTCATCACCCAGTTACCCCATCCCCCAACCCCCCTCCCCTCCAGCAAACCTCAGTTTGTTTCCTATGATTAAGAGTCTCTTATGGTTTGCCTCCCTCTCTGATTTCATCTTGTTTTATTTTTCCCTTATGCTCCTCTGTTTCATTTCTTAAATTCCACATATGAGTGAAATCATATGATAATTGTCTTTCTCTGATTGACCTATTTCACTTAGTATTATACCCTCTAGTCCATCCACATTGGATGGAAATTGGCAAGATTTCATTTTTTTGATGGCTGAGTAATATTCGATTGTGTGTGTGTGTATGTGTGTGTGTGTGTATATATGCATATCACATCTTTATCCATTCATCTGTTGATGGACATCTGGGCCCATCACTACATTTGTATCTCTGGGGTAAATACTTTGTAGTGCAATTGCTGGGTCATAGGGTAGCTCTATTTTCAACTTTTCAAGGAAATTCCATACTGTTTTCCAGAATGGCTGTACCAGTTTGCATTCCCACCAACAGCATAGGAGGGTGCCCCTTTGTCCGCATCCTTGCCAACATCTGTTGTTTCCTGACTTGTTAATTTTAGCCATTCTGACTGGTATGAGGTGGTATCTCATTGTGGTTTTGATTTGTATTTCTCTGATGCAGAGTGATGTTGAACATTTTTTCATGTGTCTGTTGGCCATTTGTATGTCTTCTTTGGAGAAATGTCTGTTCATGTCTTCTGCCCATTTCTTAGTTGTACTATTTGTTCTTTGGGTGTTGAGTTTGATAAGTTCTTTATAGATTTTGGATACTAGCCCTTTATCTGGTAAGACATTTGCAACTATCTTTTCCCATTCTGTAGGTTGTCTTTTGGTTTTGTTGACTGTTTCCTTTCTTGTGCAAAAGCTTTTTATCTTGATGAAGTCCCAATAGTTCATTTCTGCCCTTGCTTCCCTTGCCTTTGGAGGTGTGTCTAGCAAGAAGTGCTGCAGCCAAGGTCAAAGAGGTTGCTGCCTATGTTCTTCTGTGGGATTTTGATGGATTCCTGTCTCACATTTAGGTCCTTCACCCATTTTGAGCCTATTTATGTATGTGGTGTAAGAAAATGGTCCAGTTTCTTTCTTCTGCATGTGGCTGTCCAATTTTCCCAATGCCATTTGTTGAAGAGACTGTCTTTTTTCCATTGGATCTTCTTACATTTTACTTTCTACTATGCCACATGACCTTTCATATTCCTGAAGTTTGCAATATAGGAAGTGAGAGGGAATTCCTCAAATAGTCAAACGAAATTAGGACTGGAAGTGAGATTAATGTGTTCCTGTGTTTATTCAATATACATTTATTAAATACATATTAGGCTCAATTCTGAGCTCTGAGGGTACAAAGATTAAAAAGAAAAACACACAAAAATATGATGCCTATTCTAGAAGCTATAACATGTTTATTAGAAGATACACACATGCAAAGCAGATTTTTAAAGCAAAGTTGGGTAAGTAGTCTAAAAAAGGTATAGACAAAGTTTTTTGAGATGATAGAGGAATAATCAGTGCAGGCATCACAGGAGAGAAAAATTTTAAGTTTCTTTCTTCTAAAGATTATACAGATGATATAAGATTGTGCCAAAGAGAATGAGTAAAATAGTTTTAGGCAAATGGAAAAACCTAGTCAATGTTGGAAAACCTTGAAAGAGTATGACACATATGAGAAATAATTAGAAATTAAATGTAGTTAAAACCTCCTGGAATAAATGTAACTAGACCCTCCTGGAATCATTTGGCATGATACTGACATAAATTGAGACAGATTGTCTAGAGCCCCACATGCCAGTTTAAAGAGTATAGAATACTTAGCAAAGATTCTTGGTTTTGTTTTGTTTTGTTTTTTAATAACAGATAAGTGATAAGATAAGTGTTCCTAGGATTATTTACTCAGATCTCTTAGTTTAAATGTCCCCATGGTTCATATTAGAATTATGAAAACTTTCCATAGGACTGAGGTTTCAACCACATCCACTACTACCTGTTAATTTCTTCTCTTCCCTGTGAAGTGATTCCTTCATTTACTAAACCATATCTGCCTACATCTATGAGACAGCTCTTCCCATAATATGAAGGGGGATTCCTCAGTTTTGATATTTTATTAGCTTATTCAGCTATTCTGTTTCAAAGATACTCTATTTAGACTTCTGGTACTTTGATGGTTACATATTGCTAGCCCACTCAGTGAATTCAATCTTAATATGATTTCTTGTTAGAAATAGCCCACTCCTTCTCTAGACCCATCTGATTTCACCATCCTTTATCACCTGTGATCCATTTCTGATAGATGAGAGGCTTAAAAAAAGCTAAAATAAACATACTTCTCTCCCTCACTGCATTTTGTTCTTAGTGTAAGGATTTATGATGTGTCTAATGTAAGTTACAGATTTTAAAATGATGGGCAAATAAGCTAGCATCACAAATATGAAGTATTGATAGCATGATCCCTCCTAAAAACTGCTTTTTATATACTGCTAAGTTCTTTTTGGTTGATATGGCAATAAAGACTTTGAAGATACACTACTTTTTGGAAAATGCACATAAGTACCTCAGTCATTCTTTTTTTTTCTTTTCTTTCTTTTCTTTTCTTTCTTTTCTTTTCTTTCTTTTCTTTCTTTCTTTCTTTCTTTCTTTCTTTCTTTCTTTCTTTCTTTCTTTCTTTCTTTCTTTCTTTCTT